>NW_023144631.1:11932414-11956407 GCF_012932325.1 Thrips palmi | reverse complement strand
AGGAATTATTTGGGTTGGCGCGACCGAATTAAGAGTCGGCTACTGCAACGATCCAATTTGCTGCAGCAACGATGGATTCGTTGAGGCAACAAATTTTTCTCTTTCTAATAAAATTTTCTTTCCCTTTGCGGAACATCTTATTTGGGCCAAAACCAACCGAAGCATCGGTTGCACCAACTAAAATTTGGTTGGACTGACTAAGTATTTTTTTCCGTGCTGGCGGCTGGGGAATCCGTGCCGCGTGACTCTCTTCAGAGGATACCAGCTCCTTCTGGGCAAGTCCAAAATGCAAGTTTGGTCAACTCTTACGGTTAATCTGTTGTGCACACATGAATCTGGGTGAAACTCGGGTACACATTATCATTTCCGATAAATTTATACAATGCCTTACGCCTAGACTTGATTGGTAGACCATCTGTCAAAATATTCATACCGAAATTATAAAAACAGGTTGACAAGTCTTAAAACTAAATAAGAATTTTCATACCTTCTGCTAAGAATTCAGACTAACTGGTGTGATCTCAAATTTCGGACCTCCTAGTTTGAAAATTCCAAGCCATTATCTGAATTACCGATTCAGACTGCATAGTCTGAACAAATTGCGACAAATTGTACTGAAAATTCAGAATTTTTCATACAGTGAGGGTTTTGGTCTCTAATAATACGAATTTTCATGGTCTTAATACAAGGGCACGCTTTCGTGAGGCGTGTACCCTCTGGGGTTAAAAAATATCGAAACCACGGGTATTGAAAATGTGCTACCGTACCTCTACGGTGCAGAGGATGGGCATGACGTAGACCATGACGAGAATGTTCGGCAGCACTGTGAACACCACTCGCTCCATCTTCATCGACGCATCCACGATGCTCCTCTGCAGGGCGGCGCTCTGGCGCCAGTTAGGACGCTGGTTGCAACACACCGCAAATTATTTGAGTTTTGTTACATTGTACGAAGCTTTCATTGGATACATAATTTAGGCAGCAGAGTTTTGTATTGTTGTAACATGCTTTCTAAATACTGTAACATGGCTACTGATACATTCATTGCTCATTCTTTAATTTGTTTTGAAAGATTTGTTCCAAGATCTGTTTGAAGATTTGTTTTGGAATAAATATCTTGAAACCTTAGTCGTGTTGCTACGAAAAGATAATTTCTCGTGGGACAGCGTAGGACAAACTGGTGTATGCCTACGAGTGTCGACTTGTCCCACGCTTGGGTTTGCAAAGTATTGAAGGCTATAACTTCTCGTATGGGCTTACGAGCGGGTCAAGAGCCGGGAGGCATGCAAAGTAGCAGCATACTTATAAACTCTTTGCTCCTAGCAAACTTCTCCCCCTAACTGCCCAATAAGAAACTCAGTCCCGCAGCAATAAAACCCGATTAAGATCCACAAAGTGTGTTGTGTTTCAACCCATTCCAAATAATGGCGTAACCTTGAGACAATTTTGACGGTCCTGTAAAATTCAACGCAGTAAGGATTTTAGAAGGTCACACGGCACCAAAAATAGTGCAAAATTTCTCAAGTTGCCTCGGTTTTTGGAAACCTCACTTGAGCGATTCTCACGTTTCGGGGTAGTTTTGGCGTCTCTGATTTGCCGAAAGTGAGAAATATCCAATTAAGTTTTTCTGATTATTGGGGTCCTGGATGATACTAGAGTTATGGCAATGGTATTTATAGTAAAGACCTTGTACTATCTTCCTAAAAACATGAGCCATAAGGTATTCCCATACGTTTTAGTGGGTGTTTTGACAGGGGGTGGCAACGGCCTAGGCGGCGCGTGAAACGATGCTCCCCGCTCGGGCCGGCGAGCGACGAGCGGCCGACCGCTGTGCACGGTGTCACTAAAATCAACATAACTTCATCAAAACTTCATCAAATTGAAAAACCCAGGTCATTTTCAGCATCTACACAAAATTTCCCATTTGTATGTAGTCATGGTTTACAGTTTTAGACCCGTTCAAAATGTTAAATCTCGATTTATAATCAAATTTACCGGCAATTTTAGCCAATTCAATATTTTGCAACGACGAAAAAAGTTATTTCCGTTCGTTTTAGGTCCATACATGCAGCGAGCCGATTGTTGGCCTCCACTTCCCCTATTGCGTAAGCATACTGGAATGCCGATACGACATCTGTGACGGTCACGGTGGCCCATAATGTAATTTGCAAAATTAGACCAAAAGCAGTTAGACTGACTTTGGGAATATTTTTCGTAGCTCTTTCGCACTTGTTTATCGTTCTGCAATAGCCTATACCACGCAGAATTTAATTCTCTATCGCCCTGTGGTAACGGTTTTTCAAACGGACGTTTCAGTTTTCACATTTCGAATTAGTTTTAAAACACTGCAAACTAACCCTAAAAGTACACGTATTTGGTAAAGCTTCACTTGAATAAACTAGGTGTCGTATCGCAAATCTGACTTCACCACGTTGTAGAGCGGACAATTCTACATGCCCCCGTCAAGTTTCATCACAATCGGTTGATTAGTTTGATGATAGCATTCAATTTTCGGCAACTATGACGACATAACCGCCGCAGCGATTTCTCATACTTCGGCTGCGTGACCCGACTCGTCGCCAAGCCCAAGCGTCGTCTGCCTTTTGAAATATCTTGAAGCATTCAAACCAATCAACCGATTGTGATGAAACTTGACGGGGGCATGTAGAATTGTCCGCTCTACAACGTGGTGAAGTCAGATTTGCGATACGACACCTAGTTTATTCAAGTGAAGCTTTACCAAATACGTGTACTTTTAGGGTTAGTTTGCAGTGTTTTAAAACTAATTCGAAATGTGAAAACTGAAACGTCCGTTTGAAAAACCGTTACCACAGGGCGATAGAGAATTAAATTCTGCGTGGTATAGGCTATTGCAGAACGATAAACAAGTGCGAAAGAGCTACGAAAAATATTCCCAAAGTCAGTCTAACTGCTTTTGGTCTAATTTTGCAAATTACATTATGGGCCACCGTGACCGTCACAGATGTCGTATCGACATTCCAGTATGCTTACGCAATAGGGAAAGTGGAGGCCAACAATCGGCTCGCTGCATGTATGGACCTAAAACGAACGGAAATAACTTTTTTCGTCGTTGCAAAATATTGAATTGGCTAAAATTGCCGGTAAATTTGATTATAAATCGAGATTTAACATTTTGAACGGGTCTAAAACTGTAAACCATGACTACATACAAATAGGAAATTTTGTGTAGATGCTGAAAATGACCTGGGTTTTTCAATTTGATGAAGTTTTGATGTGGTTATGTTGATTTTAGTGACACCGTGCACAGTGGTCGGCCGCGCGTTGCTCGCCGGCCCGAGCGGGGAGCATCGTTTCACGCGCCGCCTAGGCCGTTGCCACCCCCTGGTTTTGATCACGGAAATTACGTTATCACGGAAGTTACAAAGTGTGAAAATCAGCTTTAACGGCTGACTCGGGCTTGCTGTGGCTTAAAAGTCGTTCCAGGGTCAAATGATGCTCTAAGCCCGACATTTCAGCGGAAAATTTTTTCACCTAGTGCTGCTGCAACATTGGGTAAAGGGTGCCACGGAAGTAACAGGTAAATTTTTGATACACGCCTTTTATAATGCTCTAGCCCGCTTTGAGACCGTGTACAGCATCTTAGATTTCCGCGACCCATGCAATTATATCCCCGGGACTCCACTTTAAGGCTTGTGTCATGGAAAGTTAAAAGTTTGGCTTGGGGAGAAGTCCAGAGCTGCCTTTTCGAAATTTGTGTAGTTAAATTGAATATACGGAGGACATTTTTCGTTGCAGCATAAGTACCTTTGAAAGAAGTCTGGCGTATTGGTCTTCGGTTGAAATTAGCTCGAGACATGCCAAGCTTCGAATCCCCATCGACAGTGGGCAGCATTTTCGAACCACACCGCCACACTGGGGGCGGAAAGTTCGAGTATGTTCTCTTTGGACAATCACGGAAGTTACATTTGAGGTATTCCAAACGCTACGTAGACGAATCCAACGAACGAGAACTTTTCGAAATGTGTGCGTTTAGTGGGCAATGGCCCTCCCTAACATCAGAAACAAACCCCATGTCGATATCTGCGCTCGTTTGGGCACAGGAGTCAGAAGAAACGAAACTACCCCGAAACGTGAGAATCGCTCACTTGTTTAAAAGCTGCCAGCAACGACTGACTCTGTTTTACCGTGCTCAACCAACCTGGACAACCACAGCGGTTTCTTGATAGAAAGCTGCCAGGACTGTGGGCATCACGACGCAGCAGGAGATGATGGTGTAGAAGCTCAAGTTGCAGGACAAGGCCACCATGCACTTCACCGGCCAAACCGCGAGCTGGATAACGTTACCGAGCCATTCTTGCCCTGATTTCTGCTCTGCCCACAAAGTAAAAGGGCTGGCCGTTATAAATCATAAATAAAACTTTTCGTCTTTTGTTAAGTGAAAAGTTGTTACAAAACATCGGCAGCTACGTTCCGTCTACTTTTCCGTTTCCCGTTGAAAATGTTTTTTCAGCTCGCCACATCACGACGGGCTTCGATTTGCCTATTCTTTGACTGATATGGCAAGGGAATCTGCTTTGTGTGCCGGTGGCGAATGTTTATATGAAGGTGACGTCTTTTGAATTCACCACGAACTCAAATTTCCCCCGGTGCCTAAGTGGGCTTTTACCAACCTGGCGGCTGCTCTAAGTTCGGAGCGTGGGTGATCGCAGTAAGCACACTGCAAGTTGCCTACTACCCGCATGACTCCCGTGCACGGTAAAAACTCAAAGAAGAATCGCATCGTAACACGAAGAAAATGAAGGCATTGTAAAATCTACGATGAAATGCTTCATATTATGACGCATAATCCTTCGTAATACAAAGCAATTCTACAACGGCCTCATTTTCTTCGTGATTATGAAGCAAATATTTCGCAAGCTTTTAAGAATGTGGGCTTAGATACCCTGAGTTTAATGAGTATTATCGCACCCATAATACCAATAATACTCCAATAATACCTTTAATACTTAAATAATTGGCGAGCGATAGCGAGCCCTTGCCGTGTTTGGGCGCTCCAAAAAGTGACTGGTCGTGCGTCTGTCTGTCTGTCTGTAGCGTACACGCTCACGTTTCTCAGCAACTACAACACTAATGGTTCCCAAATTTTGCACCGAACCTCTCCTAAAGCTCCCACAGGGGGAGTTTATCTTATATTAACTATTACTACCGTTTGAAATATTCAAAACATCTTTTTGAATTAGGTTCTTAGCGTGGTTAGGTTGGCAGCATATGTAGCAATTTTTCATACTTGCGGCCGCGGCTCTCAAATACGGGACTGGCAAAACATTGGCAAATAAAACGAAATAAAGAGCAGAAGGGCTTAGAAGTGAGTTCGGTCATAGTTTTTCGATATTCTAGAAGGATTGAAACCCCTCCGGAGTGTCAACACAGTGAAATACGGAAAATGATAGTGACAATTATTACGCGTTTCGTCCGTCCGCCCCCTCCCCTCCCCCGCCACAGGGGAAATGTTTTAGTCAGTGGAGTGTGTTTGATAATTGCAAGAATGATTTAGTCTTTTTAAGCTTTGAGAGTGTATTTCCATTTTTATTCTCAGACATTATACTTTTTAGTTGTTTGCTTTGCTCAATAACAGTTAGAAAATAGATTAATACAATCTAAAGGTACAAACCAGACACTAATTTTGCCAAAATAAATAGCGTTTGCTGACTCTTGGCACTGACTCTGGGAAAAGGCTTCATTGCAATGCTGTAAGTTAACTATAGTACTAACCTTAAAGATAACTATATGGTGAGTGAGTGTAGCGCATACATGGTTTGACATTGACATCTGATTCAATGAGACGATTCAGTGACTTGGTCATACAGGGTGAGTTTCCTCAATGTGTCAATAATTTGCAGGCAGTTTGGGCATCCCTAGGGGACCATTTTTCGCCAGTGAACTAGTGGGCGCAAACGTCTAGGTACGGAGATAATTGGTGTTTTGAAATTGGATTTTGCGCCTACGAGGTTGGCACCCGGTGCCACTGAGGGTGGCAGGACCTGTCGAGGGGGTGTCGCGGGACTAGCAGTACTCGCGGGAGTGCCACTGACCTCGCGGAAGTATCCGAGGAATCCCGCCACCCTCGCAAAGACAGCCGTGAGATCCACTGTAACGGGGGCCACCATGACAGCCTCTTCAGACTCGGGGCAACCCCTCCCAAAAGACATTTGCAAGGTCCGCCGCACCCCTACGAGACTCGAAGCACCCCTCCTAGACCCGCGACAACCCCACGCGAGGTCCTGCGACCATCAGTGGCTGCGGGTGCCTACCTCGCAGGCGCGAAGGCCAATTACAAAACACCAATTATCTCCGTACCTAGGGTCAGGGCGGGGAAAAACCGGACACCTGCAAGTTGGGGAAGAAACGCACACCGCACTTTCGCCACAAATTTGCCTGTTTTGGGACGTGCAAAGTATTCAGTAATGCTTATTGATGATCTGCTAGATTGCGTTTAAGAGGAATTTAGCCTACTTGAACCGGAAAGTATTCAAAGTCACCTTTAAACGAGGTCTCGTTTAAAACACCTTAAAAACTTTCAAAGTTGGTGCCCGCAATATCTCTTTTTGGCTGAGCGATAGCGAAGCCCTTGCCGTGTTTGGGCGCGCTGGAAAGTGACTGGTCGTGCGTCTGTCTGTCTGTTTGTACTCACCAACGATTCTCAGCAACTACAGTGGCTATAGTTTCAAGATTTCGTAATTAACGTCGCCTTAGCACCCCCCAACACGAGTTTGTTTCAAATCGTTGTTTAGTATCGTTTGAAATATTCAAAACATATTTTTGAATCAGGTCATTAGCGTGGTTAGGTTGGCAGCGCCGCGCCGCTTACCAATTTCTCATACCTGCGGGTCCGCGGCTCTCAAATACGGGACAAAAGCAAATAAGCAAATAAAACGAATTAAAGAGCAGAAGGGTTTGGAAATGAGATCGACCTTAATTTTTCAACATTCTAAAATGTTTAAAACCCTTTTGGAACACTAACACAGCGAAATATGGAGAATGGATTTGAGAATGATTTACGAGTTTCGTTCCCCTCTCCCCCCTCCACTGTCATAGGGGAATCATCTTCAGGTCAGTGCACTTTGACAAAGCATTGTAAAAAGGAATGTTTTCATTTTGACCTTATGTATTGTGTGCATCTTCTTATTTCATTTTCTCTAGTGTCATCCTCTTTTTTAAATTTTCATAGTAAAGGAAATCAGGGAAATGCATAAATAACTTGTGTTGAAATTAGCGGGCATACTTATTTTGGACTCGAGAAATACATTCTATTGCAATGCTGCAAGCTGACAAGAATGCAAAAGTACTAACATGTGTTTATTAATAGAATCAATATATCGTTGTGTAAGTTTAATTCTAATAGAGTTTAAATTGATGTTGGGTTCAAAGAGATGACTCAGGTTTTGAGCGGTGAGTCAATTAGTGCATAGACAACCAACTATATATATGATTAGTAATGGGTTTTAATGAGACGATTCCTTTATTTTCACCAAAGTTAATATAACTGATACTACTTAGTACTGATTACATGAGTAAGATAAATTATGTCGGTTCATTAAGCCTTGGGTAGCCTTGGCATTGGTCTCTATGTGACGAAACACTGGATTTGACAATAATTGGTCCCCGCTAACTGGTTCAGATCAGCCTACCCTAAACTGACTCTCTCAATATTAACTGTGATAACATATTCCAATCAATATTGTTTTATTCACTGGTTCACAATGAAAGAATGACAAAATGTTTCATAAATATTACTTATAAAATTGTGAGTTCATAAGTTAAGAAAAAATAGTTATCGAATAGTGGCCCAAGCATACGAGTAGCCAATAAAGCGATTGAATGCTGGCAATTGAATTTTTCTCGACTGAGGGATTCGCTTTGGTGTGCCATCAGGGAATTGGTGACGACAGAGGGTGCTTCATGAAGACAAATAGAAACAATATACAGAAATTGAGTATAAAGTATTGTGTGTAGTTTTCAGTGTACCGGTCACAAAAACTACATTTATTTCAACGCCAATCCTACATTTTCATCTAGAGCTACGCAATTTGGGGCCAAACTTTCCAAGATGAGATTTATGTATTTCCCTGTGTTTTTCAGTGCGCTGACCTCTATATTGACCTCTAAATTGTCCCCTGACCCAAAATTTAACCGATTTTTGGTTAAATTTTTTAAAATTAATTGTACAGTGATTCTTGCAGTTTTTTGAGTGCTGATAATGAAAATCACTCCCATTTTAACCCCAGACCTATATTTTCATCCCATATTAGGTCATTTTGGACCAAAAATTTCAAGTCAAGTTTTATATTGTTTCCTGCAGTTTTTGGTGTGCTGAACTCAAAAATGACTTCCAAAATTTTCCCAGACTCACATTGAACCGAATTTTGACCAATTTTGGACCAAAATTTTTAAATCGAGTTTGACATTGATCCCAGCAGTTTTTTGTGTGCTAATAACGAAAATCACTTTCATTTCGACTCCAGACTTATATTTTCATCCTAAATTGGGTCATTTTGGACCAAAATTTTCATGTCGACTTTTACATTGTTTCCTGCAGTTTTTGGTGTGCTGAACTCAAAAATGACCTTCAAACTTTTCCCAGACTCACATTTAACCGAATTTTGACCAATTTTGGACCAAAATTTTTAAATGGAGTTTGACACTGATCCCAGCAGTGTTTGGTGTTCTGATAACGAAAATCACTTCCATTTGAACCCCTGGTCCAAAGTTCACTGAATATGAGCCCTTAAGATGGACATTTCGTCTACTCAAGCAAAGTCCAAAGTGCACAAACTATGTCAATTCGCATCGCTCAGCCACACTACGCGCCCAGACTAAACGGCGCGTACCCCTAGTTAATGACTTTCCGAGCCTACTGTGACGAATATTCTTATTGTAAACGAAAGTTGGAAGTGTGGAGCCCAAGATACGTTCAAATGTTTTAGCAGATTTTCAGCTGGACTACATATGAAGGGTTAAATACGAAACGGGGAAAAACCGTACACTGGTGCGGGGAAAAATCGGACACCTCTTTTTTCTATAATAATCGACGAATTGCCCTAACATCGCACCAAAGTGGTCGTAACAAGTGTATTTTAGCATTTCCCAACATTTAGTGGGAAAACAAACACGGCTGTTGACGATTTCATACATTTCGGTCATTTAACCTCAAAAACGTGCCGCCACGGACCCCCTAACAATGCTACGATGATTTCTGTCTATCTAGGAATACTCGTGCGCCTGCTTCAGTGGGTATCGCAAGTGTTACCCCCAAATATCGTTCCCAAGAGATATCTGACCTACTTTCATAGGTTTTTGTTAAATTAAAGCCTATGTACGATTTTTCCCCTTAGGTGTTCGATTTTTCCCCGTTTTCGACGGGAAGAATCGCACACTGTTTTTTCTCATTTATTACTAAATGAAGCCGCAAACGCACTCGCTGAGGGTTGAAATGTCTTTTTTTGAGGCTTGATCAACAGACCCAACGGATACATTGGCTAAAGATAGTCAATTTGAGTCAAAATCGAGAAAGATTGCAAAACGTCCAGTTCTTCCCCGCCCTGACCCTAGACGTTTGCGCCCACTAGTTCATTGGTAGAAAATGATCGCCTTAGGGTGCCCAAACTACCTACAAATTATTGACACATTGAGAAAACTCACCCTGTATGATTTTATGAGACGATTCTGTTAACTTCATCATACATTGTCTGCGACAACTGGTAATTTGTGTCTTCATGGTTTGAGTTGGCTCTCTTTTTAATTTACTCAGAATGTTAGGTAAATACTTATGCTATACTGTTTCAAAGATTAAATATCACATAATGACTATCATTAAGAATAAGATTAACTTGCGTTTAGCAATAAGTGGGCTCGACATTGGATTCTATGAAACGATTCATTGGATCTGACAGAAGGTCTTCTCCGTTAAGTAGTTGCAATCAGCCTGCCTGTAAATGTGTCTCTTTTTAATTAATTGAGATAAATCAATATGGTTTCATCCACTAGTTTAAAATAAAAGGGAGATAAAAGACTTTTCAGGTATTACTAAAGTTCAATAACAAGGAGATATCGAATGGTAATTGAAATTTGTGAATCGTATTAAGCAATTCAATGCTGGCTGTTGAATGTTACTCGACTAAGTAACAGTGTTAGAGTTCATGTTACTCCACCATAAACAGGAAACACACTTAGAAATTGCGTTCATGTTAACAACTGCAGACCCATACTTCCGACTAGAATTACATGATTTGGGACTAAAATTTCCTCGGTGAGTCATTGCTACCTGCAGTATCTGGTATGCTGATCACAAAAATGACTTTTATTTTCACCCCAGACCTTTACTTTTCCAAATATTTACCAATTTTGGACCAAATTTTTTAAGTCGAGTTTTACATAGTTTCCTGCAGTTTTTGGTGTGCTGATCACGAAAATAACTTCCAATTTCATCCCAGACCTTTACTTTTCCCAATATATACCAATTTCAGACCAAAATTTTTAAGTCGAGTTTGACATAATTTCCTGCAGTATTTGGTGTGCTGATCACAAAAATGACTTTTATTTCCACCCCAGACCTTTACTTTTCCAAATATTTACCAATTTTGGACCAAAATTTTTAAGTCGAGCTTTACATAGTTTCCTGCAGTTTTTGGTGTGCTGATCACGAAAATGACTTCCAATTTCATCCCAGACCTTTACTTTTCCCAATATTTAACAAATTCCGGACCAAAATTTTTAAGTCGAGTTTTACATAGTTTCCTGCAGTTTTTGGTGTGCTGATCACGAAAATGACTTCCAATTTCATCCCAGACCTTTACTTTTCCCAAAATTTACTTATTTGTGACCAAAATTTCAAAGTTAGGTTTCCCATTGTTTCCTGCAGTTTTCAGTAAGATAATCACAAAAAGGGCATGAATTCCGGCCCATTCGTTACGGAAGACACTGTATTGGCCTTATTCTGCACATATTCTTCTCCATCTCCTACAAGAATGTGTTCAGACGCATCGCTCGCCTACTACGCGCCCAAACTAAACGGCGCGTACCCCTAGTATCGATAATAATAGGACTCCGTACGTGGTTGAGGAGGTAGCCCTTTGGCTCTGATAGTTCGGATTATCTTGGATCTACTCGGTCTGTTGGGAATTAAAAATATGTGCCACGCACACACTTGCGTTTGCAGACATTGTGCACTCTTTCCCTCACTGGAACCAATAATCGTAATGAACGCTGACTTGGGATAATGAATTACCTCAGAGAGACCGAGCGCCCGCACAACCACGTAGGTGATTTGCTCATGCCATCGAAGCTCACTGTAGTTGGCCACCAAGGAAGGCAGCACAGTGATCACACAGAAAAAGCGAAACGTCTTGACGACTCGATTGCAGTACCCAGCCGTCCGCTCCAGACGACCCTAGCGCAGGTCTCGACATGAGTTGGAGATGCACTGGTGAACCTGGTATGTTAGCTCTGCTTTTTGTGTTACTCTATGCCAGCATGCTGACTTCAGACTTGAATTAAACAGGGGTCTTCAACTCGGGCCTGGCGGGCCATTTGGCCCGGCTGCACAGTAAAACGGTTACTGGTTTTCCCAGGAAGTCCCTAGAAATCACCTATGTCTCCACCATAGGCTTCATGGGAAAACCAGGTACCGTTTTTACCGTGTGGGCCCGCGGGCCTGAGCCAGCGCTACAGTAGAGCCCTGGAGTGGGCTCCACCACATCAGTTTTTCTCAAAAAATAAAAAGTAAAACCAAAATTCAACCAAAAATAGTGAAAAAAGAAAAACGTATCTTTGAAAACAGTTTGCGATTTGAGAAAATGGCTAGTTATTTGAAATATCTCTCTATAACATTTTTACATGGACCTCAAAGAACTATCCCGAAAAATTTGGCCAGAATAAAACAAAAATGAATGCGTGGCCAGTTGACGGAGTGGGAAAAAAAATTCTTCAACATTCATCGTAAGAGTTGAGTGATCAGCATAGGCACATAGATATAAATGTATCAGTTCATGTTCCATAAGTCGCTCACATAAGGGTTCAGGTAACAAAGACTCTTAGAACGTAAAGTAGTTAATACAGGGAATTAAATTCATCTTTATAGTACATTTCGGTACTAAGTTTCACCCACACCTCAATTCCACCTTAACGTGTCAAGAGATTATTAAAATTTCTATTCAGGATTAAAATTATGCATTAAAAGTTTAGCTTTTGCCTTCCAATTTTGATGATAACCAAATGTCATATTTTACATCTTACTTCAGGTCATTATGTTCCGAGCTGGAAACAACAATGTGATGAACTCAGGGTTTCCTCGCAACCACTTAATTTTTTCTATACTAGTTTATAATCTCCTGTAAATACAGACAATTTTTTTTTAAATAAAAGTATTTGCTTGTAAACAAACGCCTCGTTGCAGACACAACCAGCGGCGGCCATTTTGACTATGTATGAGAAATTGTCCAGACAGCATCCGCCCGAAAGAGCCTAAAATATGAGAAATCCAGCGGAGCATTTCAGCAGTTCGCGTTTCTCCCCCTCTCTAGGGCTCTACGCTACAGCTGCCTCAGCTACTAGCCGCTCTTCCCCCACTCCCAACCTCAGAACGCTTTGCTGCCGTGCAGCCGGATTCGGTATAGCTCGCAGTGACGAACAGTCCAAAAGGCTGCTCTCACTGGAAACTTCGTTCGATGTGGTCTATAAAACCCCGGCCGCCGAGGTAAAGGTGCCTGCTCTTTGTACGGACGGAATGTCATGATGTGCAGTGCAAGCATGGCCCCAACCGGCATAGGGTCAGTTGTGGTCTATAGCCTTTCAAGTCAAGTCACTCCACCACCTACTACCTGTCTCTCTCGCTCCGGTGGCACCGGGCCACAGCGGCCGGCGGCGGGCCAACGAGTTGAAGACCCCTGGAATGAAAGCTAGTTCTGCTAGATCCTGTGTCTCGTTCAGGCTGCCCCCCCCCCCTCTCTAAAAAATTTTACTTATCCCCCGGCCCTAATTGTAAATAAAATCCCCCTAATAAGGACTTGTAAAACTCAAAAACTCTCTATCTCTCTCTCTCTGTCACAACTACCTCGGTGTCTTGGCCCTGCTCGAGCGCTGCAGCGATCTGGCTCGCGTGAAGGAAGAAGTCCACCAGTAGACGCCAGCGGCATCGGTAGATGAGAATGGCCTGCATGCAGGAGACGGCGGCCGCCGTGTAGCGCGCGTAGATGCCGTACAGGATCGGCCGCACGGCCAGCTCGCCCAGCATGTGCACGCACGTCAGCGCGAGGCACACCACGCAGGTCTGCGGCGAAGCACACCGTTGTTACGAAAACTCTCACTGCGAGGGGGTGTGCACCATACACACCAAATGTCACTGGCCTTCATTTCTCCTCCCATGAATGATGCCAATTTAAGCTCATCCGCCGATGATACAGTTTCGTGTCCACTAGGTGATACAACTTGCGCGGTGCCCGTAGCAATTACCTATTTCATCGTATCACCCGTTGCTCACAAAATTGCATCATCGACGGATGTGCTGCAAATGGCATCATTCATGGGACAAAGAAAGTCCCACATGATACTGTAACCTGTGACCCGTCCTCTTACCACGCCTCAAAATAATCGGCATTGGGCTGAAAACAGCCCCAAACGGAGCCCCACAGACGCTTTCGCTCGTCCCGAAGTAAAGAACAAAGGCAATAAAAAAAACAGGAACCAGTAGGGACGTTCCCACTGGTTCCTGGCTTTTAGATTACTTTTGTTTTTCACTTGGCGACGAGCGAAAGCGTCTATTCGGAGAAATTCGGCTGCTTTGCTCTATTATGGGTGCTCACTACGGACAGAGTGATACTACTATCACGCAACCACTCTCGCCTCACTGCCATTCGAAGAAAGTGACGTCATATTCTTCAGTGTTTGAGTACCGACATTTGTCGAAACGTTACACGGCCGTCAATTTGGGCCCAAATGGGAGTGATAGTACTGACTTCTAGCTTTTGCTAGCAGATACCCTCTTCCTCATCCCAATTCGGGTCAGGAAACTTCGCCACCCCAATTTAGGCGATAGGATTTATAATCCTTCACACTAATTGATTAGGTAGGATCTTGTACGTGCAATTTGCACGATTTATTGCATACGCGGAATTTGCATATCATGCGGAAAGATGCACAAATGACTGCAAATTCACGCACAATTCTATGCACGACGGTACACAGGTTTAAGATTATGCATCACCACGTACAAAATTGTACACAAACATTTTGTGCTCACCCCTACTCCACCAAATTTGGTATTGGTGAGGACTTTTCAGTGAACGGAACTTCCGTACGCTTTCTTGTGAGAACTCTGCGAAACGTCCTGCAAATTTTACCAAGCCTCTGCACTCCGATGGGCCCTATGAACAAAGACCGATGTCCTTTGGGTCGCTCGAACAAAGTCCGATCTCCTTTGGGTCGCTCGAACAAAGTCCGATCTCCTTTGGGTCGCTCGAACAAAGACCGATCTCCATTTCCTAACCTCTCAACGCGTTCATTTTGAAGTCCAAGAACAATCTCTACGTTTTGATTCCACACAAATGAGTTTTAGATTATCATTCTCTAATATGTTAAGAACAAAACCTTCAAACTATTGTTTGAATTGGATGTCTGTTGCGAGAACCACAAGATAAAGAAGCGGCGAATGCAGAAACGGCCGAAATGGAGATCGGCCTTTGTTCGAGCGACCTAAAAGACATCGGTCTTTGTTCATAGGACCCATCGACTCTATTCTTCTGTACTCTATTCTATTCTTTTCCCATCGACTCTATTCTTTTACGTCCAAAATCGCGGATTTTGTTTTACAGCATACCAAGGAGGAGCGCAGCCAGGCCACCGGCCGGTGCAAGCGAGTGCGGTGTTCGTTCGGCATCACGTCGTACATCCACCACCGCAGGTGCGCCGACAGCGGCCCTGTGGCCGCGGCCTCGCTGGCCTCGCTGCTCGACATCCTCCGACGGCTGGTCGCGGCAACAGAGATGACCTCGAACGGAAACATTCGGCGTTTAGAATCCTTTTTACGATAACTTACTTCTAAGGTGCCCCTCTACCTTTGAATCAACACGTTTAAAACCTTCACTGTTAAAAAAAAATATGAAAATTCAGACTGATTTCGTCTTACTTGGTGGTCTGAATCGTCAATTCATAAAATGGTACGAATATTAAGATCAACTGTCTGAAAAGTTTGACCTGTTGTCTGAAATTTGAATTTAGACTAGCAAGTCTGAATATTTAGAGCGATGGCTATCAAGTTTTGTACATTGTCGTCCGAAAACTAAATTCATACTTGTGAAATCGGAAAACGAGTGAAAAAACCCCGTCGTCCCCTTTGTACATTTTTCGATTTTCCCAGAACTTTTATCAATACTACTGTTGTATTTCAAATAATATTTACGTTTAGTGTCGTAAAAGCATAGAGAATGTTTCAGAGCTCCGGAATGGATACTCATTGCTCTATCCGCTAGGTGGCGCTAGTGTCGCATGGACGATCTCTTGGAGCTAAAATTGCCACTTGAAGGCGAAATTGCGAATATTTTGTTACAAACTTATTCCAAGTGATTGTCTGAAAGGGCATGAGCGCACCAAAGCAAGATTCAGGTTAATAAGTGCAGTATAAGCTAAATAACAAAGAATACAATTTCACTCTCGCGCATGGTCACGGGTCGGCGCGTGGTTGGGCTAAGGCCGCTCTCCCTCGCAATTCATCAGTCACCTCTAGCCTCTTCACCTTCACTACCTTTGCAAGTAGGAGTCTACTCCCGTGTACCTAATTTTTGAACCGAGACGATCCGCTGAGCGTCTACGATAAACCGATGGCAAAAGTTCGCCGATTTGTGTCCTACTGTACAGAGTGGCATTTTTTAGTGCGACTGTTCAACGTCTTCGTACAACTTAGTCTGATAAAATAGACCGACTGGTATCATTTTTCATACAACATATTGATCTGAAAATTCAGACTAACGTCGTCTGAAACTTTCAGACCGCGAAGTATGAAAGCTTTGGTATGAAAATTCAGACTGAATGTAAGTAAATCGACTTCTTACAAAAATTATGAATTTTCAGTAATTTTTTTTAACAGTGTTACGAAGTATTTTGCGCATTTGTAAGATACAAACTATATAGTTTGTTCGACGAAAAAATAGTTCTTGAATTACGAAGTACTTTCTTTAAGCTTAATGTATGCTCAAAATACTTTGCCATTACAAGGTTCCTTTTTTTGTAACGTCTAATTTTTTTAAAGGATTCTGGATTTAAAACTTAAATGCTAACGTTGCATCTTAGGCAAATTTGGCAAAGTTTGATCGGAACGAATACTATGGTGAAATACATTTTTTGGAACAGGTTGAGTGTCAACCATGGAGAATAAAGGGGCTCTATTATCCATGGTGTGAACTCTGACCTCGATATCGCCAACGATGATCTGCAAGATGGCCCGGTAAAGGAAAGCTAGGGCCGCCGGCCAATGTAGGAGCAGAGGCTAAGCGTGGCTAGGCGGAGCTGGCAAAGCATCGCGGTGTCAGTCACGCTTGCTTTGGCCGGCCCTACCTTAAAAGTATTATTACAATAAAATTTGAAGCTAACATCTACTCAAATTTATGAAAATTTTTGGGATTGGACGAAGCTACGAAATGAGCTGCCCATACCATTTCACGATACACTGCGAGAAAAAGTTTGGATAGTACAACAAAAGTACAACAAAAACTGTACAATAAAAGCACAACGGGGATTGTTAAAAGTACAACGAAAATTTTACAAACCACAACGAGGCCTGGACTGCACAGCACTCGTCATGCCGATTCCATTGTACTTTGTACAACAATTGTTGTACTTAAAAAGTACAATAAATACCTGATACAAAATTTGCCAGAAATTTGTGTACTTTTGTTGTGGTTATTTCTAGCAGTGTAGACCCCTTCAGTCTTCGCCCAGTCAACACCGAAAGTAATGAAAAAGTCAGGAACCGGCAGCACGCCCCCTGGCGGTCGTTGTTGCACTCCCAGCAGCATGTTGCTGACGTTTTGCTCCATTCGTCCGATTTTAGGCAAGTAATTAGTGCAAACACAATGCGTACTTTTCGTATCTTCAAGAACCGACTTTGCTTCTCAGCCGCTTCTGTAATCTGGCCGGTGCCTTCCGACTCGCTGCCCTAGTCTCTAATGGCAGCAGGCAGTTAATTTTTTTCTGATGACCTCACTGAATGTCTCAGGAGACCAATTGTCTTAATGGGCGCCGAATCACGCCCGGTTATTTCTAAGTCGAAAATCAAGGAATAATTTAAAACTGAGGGACCTTAATTCAAAGGCGCCCAGCAGAACAACTCGTGGAACTGAGTTTACTTTCTCTCCTAGTGTTCTTACAATTGTTGAACGGGCTCACAACATTGGTGACCTACGGTTCCAAGAGTTAGTACACTCCATCATCATCAACACTGTTCAGCCTCAGCAAACCTGTTGCGGTTTGAATCAGCAAGACACTCCGACCTCGCGCGATCGGCCCGCAACCTCAGAAAGGGTAGGATTCCAGCATGGTCGTCATGTCCGCTGGGTTGTCGTTCAAAGTTCCCAAACCATTGTTCCCACTGGACTATTCGACGCGTCCTAATAGAAAAATCCAAACTTTCGGAACAGATCCAAGACAATCCACTGGAAATTGAATGGCGAGACTGATGGCCAAAATTTGGCGAGACAAAAAAAAATAATTGACTGGGATATATACCCTGTATCCAATAGAGTGGGGTTGCAATTATTGCCATGTTTTGGCGAGACATTTGTTTCTCGCCAAAAAAAATTTTTTACAGGTTGCCTATCCGGACTTTCCAGGCGCTGCTGGCGGGTGGTTTGCCTTCGCACGCAGAGCGGGGAAGTAGAAGTTGACCAGTAGACGGCTGCGCAGCGCAGACAAGAACCCACACCGCCATCTCAAATTTATTATATTTTCTGATGACCTCCCCCCCCCCCAAAAAAAAAGGAGTTTCGTCTAAATCGGAGGGATGAAATTCCCAGCGTATCGTTGGTTTGGTATGGAATCGCCCACCTCAATCCCGGCTCTGAGAAAGTGCACGTGAGTGGCCGTTCACGGCACGCCAGCGCCTTTGGAAAAGAGTGCAGGCAAGCTCGGACAACGAGCGCAGGCGTCAACCTTTTGCAGGCGTCAAGGAAAACCGTCGTTACATGGCAAAGCTTCCACGTAAAAACTGTTTCCACGTGGTGTTTTTTTCGCACATTTACTAATGAATGCATCGCTCAGCCATTTACGCAGGCCATCGAAAGCACGCGTTCTCCTAGTTTACATGAGTGAATTTGGCACTCCATATATGGCACTAGCTCTTGGCGCTGCCGGTGTTGAGGAAGAACTGCACGAAGTTGTACCACGCCTTGAGTGCGTTGAGGCAGGAACGTCGATTTAGGTTCCCGATGCCGAGGCCCCGAAGCCGGCCCGCCACTCCCAGCGAGGAGGTCATCATGTGGAGGCGCACGCGCCGCTCGGGAGGTTGTTCCTGCTTGGGCAAGGCATCAATGGACTAATAGGGTACTTCGGAGAAGGCGGAGATTGGGACGAAATCAAGAAGCATAAAGTATGCGAAATACGTAACAATGAGCGTCTACGTCGCCTTTCCTTTCGGCCGCTTCCGCAGAGTTATATTCTCATACAAGTCCGGCGTTTCTTCTTCTTGATTTCTTCTCAACTCCAGCTCCTCTCCGAAGTACCCTATTGGCCAAGTCAACGAACACTTTGAAAACCATGTCAGGGATCGTAACGCCCAAGGCCAAGTTTGTCTCAACCGGCACCTGCCAGACTGCTGTTAGTTACACGCACCCACTGCCACTCGTAACAAAAGCATGATAAGGGCGAACCAGCGCCAATAAGCGGCGCGCAAAATGGACCATTGACCATTTCGCTCATTTTTTGCTCAAATGTTACCTTCCTCTAAACATCCCCACAGAATGTCAGCTCTCTAGGTCAACTATATAGGAACTGTGAGCAATCAAAGTTTTGGGCTTTTGTCCTATGCTCGTTTTTGACCAAATTGCACACACTAAATGTCATGGGACTGTTTTCGTCCCACGATTTATGCAATTTTAAGCACATCCGACGCTGATACAATTTTGTTGCCGTCTGGAGACACATTTTGTCCGACGCCTGCAGCAAATTGTACTTTCACTAGACAATTTGTCCCGCCTGGCGGCCACAAAATTGCATCACCACCGGATGTGCTTAAAATTGCATCATTCATGGGACAAAAAAAGTCCTATGACATGTAGTGTGCATATTTTTACTTACATACTCCGGGATTCTGTTCATGAGAGTTCAGGGTGATGAAAATTGGTCCGTCTAGAAGGGAAATTGAGAGAGTAATCCGACCCCAGCCCAGAGCGGTCCATCACAGTTAAAAATGCGTCCAAATGTGAAAAGTCCAACTTTTATGGTGTTTTACAACCATAAGTTTTCTGCACATCCCGGAATCCAAAGTTGGTCCACTCCATTCAGAAAATCGTAGCTTATACTATCTTATGAAATAGCTCGACCCTTGCAAAATGGAAAATATATGGGCACTATATGGACAAAATATATGGCTCAACATGTATTGACGTCATATGTGAAAAAGATAATTTAGCAAGATACTTTTCCGATATAAAAAATATGTGGCAAATATATAAATTTCATACATTGCTCTATTTGTGGGCAATATATAGTGTGAATACACCACGAAGTCTGACGACTCAGAGACTTCCTTTACTATTTTAAAAGAATGTAAACTTCGCCTTGCGAGGACTTCTAACTGATTCTACCATGGTCGCCTAGAAGAACTTTTCGCGCTACGCCCAAAAAAGACGTTTAAAATTTCCGAACTGTTCCAGTTTACTTGTTAACCAGGATTTCTCAAAATTTCTTGGAGACTTAAACGCATAGAAAAGAACCTTTCCCCTGCTCAATATATGGCGTCAATATATTTTACAATATAAAATCATGTTGAGAAATATAGCCGCCTTTCAACATCAAGTGCCAAGATTTTAAGAAAAGTTACTTGAAAGGTCTGCCCTTCTCACCCTGCCCCATCCCACGACGGGGACTGTGTCAGATATTGAAACATATATTTCGCGAAGATAATATTATATGGGGAAATATATGCATTATATAATAACGGGCACCAAGATATACCCCCATATATAAACCACGTATTGCGCAAGATAATTTGCAATATATATTGAGCAAGATACAATTATATTGACAATGCATGAAACATATATGGAGTCATATATTGACACATATTTTCCATATATTTTCCTTTTTGCAAGGGTCTGCTCGATGGGTATGGTTTGAGCGCTAAAGTACTCGTAACCTCGACACATGAAAAACCCAATCAATCCAGTGAAATCTATTGATCGGTGCGTGACAGAAATTTGCATTATTGCTTACTATGGCAAGTTGCCCGATATCGAATTCCTGAGAAGTTGTTTTCAGAGTGTTATGCTCTAGCTCTTACGGTCTGTAAACTATGAGACATTTTGTCTCATAGACGGTCGGTCGTGGACATTTTGGGTCATGGGCATTATTTCTCTGGACCTTAATGGTGGAATGCTAAAATTTTAACCCTCTATCCTCTTTGGGGACTCCTGGCGCAGGCCATGTCCTCTGGACTCTGGTGTATGCTGCCCCCTCCGAGGGGGCAGGGCAGAAACCACTTAATTATTTTTTTTGTACCCAAGATTCTGTAAAGGAAGGGATTTTGCGACATAAAACAAGATATTGCGGGATTTGGTGCGGGATTTCGTGTGATTTCACCAGATTTTTGTAAAATTTCGCGAGATTTCTTCAGAGCTTTGAAGACATTTCACCAGACCTCCCCCGATTTTGCGCAAGATTTCGGCATCTAAAGTGTACACAGGATTTCGCGCGTCGTTGTCCCCTCAGCCCCCTCCCCTCCCACTCTCGGCACGTGCCGTTGTATAGTTTGACAACAGCGTTGGTCCAAAAAAAAAATGTCGAGTCGAGGAGCCCGCCCGTCTTCGGCAGTGGTCTGGGCGCGGGGTAGCGCCTGCCCGGCCGGATTCCTTGTTTAAAGTAGCGGTACGCACCTCGGCCACGGTCCGCAGTACGGGGCCGGGCCCCACCGCAGGGCGGCCGAGGCACAGCGCGCCCCCCGCCAGGCACATGGGCAGCAGCAGCGTGATGACGTGGGTGGCCGTCAAGTATGAGTAGGGGTCCGCCCCTGCACCCAGGAAGAGGACCTTGCGGAAACCCACAGTGAGTATTGAGTGGCTGCACACTGTTAAAAATAGTATTGTAGCTAGTAGTCAATATGTTGCTAATTTTCTGAATGACCAAAGTGGTTTACTGATGTTTTAAATTTTTTTTTACTGCTGACTTAAGTTGTTCGCCAACAAGATTTTTGCTCGCCAGTAGCCAGCCTTACGGGCATAAATTTTTATGGCCGATAAAGTGCCAACCTACACTCTTAAAAAAAATCTTAAAATTCGCCCAAATTTTTGTAAGACTTGTGGTTTGATTTCTGAGTTAAGACCAGAAGCATGCAAAAGGAGAATCCTCGGATGAAATTAAAGACTTTCGCAGTCTTAAAAACTAATTCAGACTATCCAGACAAAAAGTTGACAGGGTGACTAAAAACCAGACTAAGTACAAGACCATGAGTCTGAATCGCCTTTTCAGACTATTCTCCTGAAAAGGAAGGCCGATTGACCTTAAATTTCAAACTGGTTGTGTATTTTGAGATCATGGGTCTGAAAAGGGAGACGTATTGTTCTTTAACGTCAGACTGGTTGCCTCACTTGACCAAATTTAACCGCAATATTTGAGCGCTCGATACAAAATCTTAAATTTTCACGAACACCCCGATTTGTCCGCATTTAACTCCCGCAACACGCGCTTGGTTTTTTTTTGTGGCCTCCCAGCGTCCAGCGAGCGCGCTTGGAGTCATCGGCATCCTGCAGCCGTGCTCTCAGAGCGGTCCCGTGGTGTTATGGACAGCCCGCAATGCCGATGAGAGAGGATTCGATGGTTCGAATCCCCAAGATATTCGAAGTTTCCGAGTAAAGAGCACGGCCGATAAGTAACGCGTAAGTTCTATCAAATCTCGATTTTTTTTTACAGTGTAGTTAACTCCCAGTGACCCGCAGTTACTTTTTCGACTGAGTTTTTCATAATTCACAAGACATTGTTTCCAAAAAAGCGTAAGATTGTTTCAAAACAGCGTACACTCTCAGAGCCATATTGACTTTTTGTTCATAGCAGCAGCAACATTTTCCCAAATGGCATATGAATTTTTTTTACGCAACAATAATACTTGGAAATTTGTTCATATGGCACGAATAAAAAGTCCATGGTATATGTACAATTTCATAGACAATATTTTTAGTACATTACTAACAAATTTGTTGATGAAATTGTTGATAAATTTGTTGATAAAAATTTACAAGAATAATCACTAACAAAAATTTTTTTCGTTACTAAACGACACTTTTAAAGCTAATTTTTCAGTGACAAGATTCATTTTTGGGAAAGGGTAGCGTTGGACCACTTTTTAGTCAGCGACAAGTATTGCAAGTCCATAATAATATTTGTAATCACTGTCTGCGACAAATGTTGATCATGTACGTAGAATTTTATTTGTATGTACTGACTTTATTTCTTAGTTGCTACAGACTCCGTTTCTTTCTTACTCCTGACAAAATCTCTTTGTAGGCACTAACAAATTAGCCCCAGAAGGCCTCCATACTTCTTTTAAATAACTAGTGGCAGATTTGTTAGCAAGGCTTACGTACAAAATGTCAATACGTTACACACAGAATTTTATAAGTAAGATTTCTATAAAATTGTTCATAAATTACATAGAAATAATTTTTAAGTAAAAGTACAGCCAAAAATGTCAGTATAGCTCTGAGAGTGTAAGTCAATAATTCACAACAAATTCGTCGTTTTTAAACAAGAAATTTCTGCATGAGCAGGTTAGTAGTAATTGTGATGTTGTCATAGAGCAACCTGTTTTAACCGTGCAGACCATTTCTCTGTCAAGACAGTTTTTATTCCTGTTTGTGCGGGAAGGGGGATGCTGCAAAAGTTGCTCAATCACAGCATTACAGGCGCAAAGTGCGATATTTTTGACTACCTTCCAGGCGCCTGCACAGTTCCTAACGAAGAAAGGCCGAAAATCGTAAGATCGTGAGGAAATACGGCAAATTGTACGAAAGTTACAAAGAATTTGACATCGTAATTTACGGAACATGTGCAGCAACCCTAGTACGAAAGTTTTACACCATAATGATACAAAAAAAATCATCTTCATGACACGAGGGCCACCCGCACCCGGCCGCTGGGATGCAAAATCTAAAAAACACGGGGATGTTTAACTATACAACCGTACCTCTAAAGTGCAGAACATAGGCATGACGTAGACCATGACGAGAAGGTTCGGCAGCGCTGTGAACATTACTCGCTCCATCTTCATCGACGCCTCCACGATGCTTCTCTGCAGGGCGGTGCTCCGGCGCCAGTTAGGACCCTGGGTGCAACATCTGCAACTTGCACTCGAAACATATTTCAGTCTCGGATTTTGGTACGGCTAAGCACACTTAATGTTGTACAATTTCATGACATGAAACATCCACTGTGAGAAAAAAAAAGTACAGAAAAAGTATGGAACATGTCTGGTCAATAATTTGCCCGGACCATCCGTACTTGGCAACTACGGAACTTCCGTACTTTTTTCCGTACGGACGTTCCGTACTTTTTTCCGTACGGACGTTCCGTACTTTTCTCCGTAGCTCCGCACTATATTTTTCTGTACCATTTGCGTACTAAAGTACGGAAATTTTAACATTGTCACAGTTTTTTTCGGTGCACATGAAGTATTCGTACAGTTTTTGTACGAAAAACTACAAATATATTTCCCCATATTTGAGCAAAATTGTGTTGCGTACAAATATGTACGAAGAGTT
>NW_023144631.1:11915527-11931914 GCF_012932325.1 Thrips palmi | reverse complement strand
TTCAAAAACCGGGGAAAAAAACTTTTTAGTTTGCATTCCCAAATTTCGCTAGTTGGAGTGGTGTTACTTAATACACTAAGTAAGAGAGCACAATTTGAAGTGCAACTAGAAAATAGGGGTGAAAATGTTGATGACCGGAAAAATTTTGCCTTGACGTTACGCCGTGAGAGGATCTTTTTTAGCGTAAGGTCGCATTAACTTGGGATTTGGGGGGGGGGGGGGGGGTCTGAAGTTGTGTAAAAAAAAAGTGCGTATTAAGTGTTACGCACCAATGACGGAGCGTAGAGGCGCACTGACCCGAGGACCTTCTGTGGAACTTACCGATTTGATTGAACAGGACGAGAGCTGTCCGTAGACGTATCTGGCGGCCAAGGTGGTGGAGCAGTGGTGACGACACGGAGTGCGATCTCAGTTGAGGAGAGAAGGACTGGAAGAAATCGGCCACTCGGGTCGGAACCGTCAGATAGGAGCTGTACGATAGACGAAGCCAGACCGGGACTGTGCAGAAAGAGCACACTACTCTGCAAACTGAAGTGTGTACATAGTACACTCTTCTTAGAGCATACCTACTAGTACACTCTTATTTAAAGCATACTTGCTAGGCACACGCTAAAAAAGAGTGTGCCTGGCAAGTACACGCGAAATAAGTGTGTACCTTCCATGTACACGCTAAAATACACTCGATAAGTCCTATCTAAAAGCATGGGCCAGTTTAAGTGTACTTGCCAGGTACACTCTTATTAGCGTGTACATGCAATGTACACTCTATTTTAGTGTGTGCTAGCAAGTATGCTGTAAATAAGTGTGTACTTGGAGGCATGCTCTAATAAGAGTGTACTATGTACACACTTCAGTTTGCAGAGTAAACATCACTGTTATTCCACTTGCGAGACAGACCTCTCTGCGCAATTCAAATTTCATTGCACTTTTCTGTGATGATCATTGCAAAACAGATGTGATGAGCTGCTGTATCGCAGAATTTTGCAATGATGATGCTCAAAATTGTATTGAATGTAAATTTAGTGTTGTCATCGCAGGTTTTTTTTTTTTGCAATAGTTCTGATCTTTAAGGGGGGCCCCTGGTGAAACTTTCAAGTAGGCTTCAAAATAATCCCAGAAAGTTGAAACTTTGCTTAATTATTAGGTTCATTATGGTGAGTTCCCAAAACAAAATTCAATCCAAAATGTTGAACGGTCTCTGAGAAAAGTGGCTTTTTAGTGTTTTTCAGAGCGTTGGGGAAAAATCTTCCTGCGTCTTTCATTGGGACGGAAAGTCTTGAAATTTTTTTTTTGGGTTATCCTAAAGATGTATAGAAGAGATTTAGTGACGGAATTTTCAAATTCAACTTCTGTCCTGAGATATGAGTTTTCAAATTTTAACATTTAAAAAAGTGATTTTTTCCCTTTTTTTCAAACTTTTAGGTGTGTTTAAAAAAAAAGTAGGGCTGATATCAGGATTCCATCACTAAAATTTGTCGATAAGTCATCAATGAATAGAGTCCATTCAAGACGGCTCATGTAGGTGTCAACCAGGAACGCAGAAAGTCTTTCTATGACAAAATTTTCTGTCGACTGAGCAAAGCTGTGAAGTTGAGCGTAGAAGCCAACGACAACTGATCTCAATGTCATTTCCTTCCAAATGATTAAGAAACTACCACTTAGCTTAAAGGTGTTCAACCTGTTGAATCTGAAACCTTCTATGCACATTTTTAGCTATGAACTTTGAAAATACTATTTTTGGAATTTTGGCGATCTTTTCACCAGGGCCGCAAAAGGTCTGCATAGGCCTAACAGCGCTGATGATGATGATGATAATGGTCCCCCCTTAAGGCAATGGCAGAAATGGGCGATAAACATTACAGAATTTTGCGATACAAACTTCACTGAATCTGAGGAGCAATGATTCGAGTGAATCACATTTTTGGATATCATCACATGTTTTTGAGTTGACAGTATCGCAACTGGATATCAGTGCTGAAGTGCTTCTTTCAAGCTGACTTAGTAATGTTGATGGGGCTACTAAACCTTGATAAGATTGATCTCTCACGCTTCAAAACTTACGAAGTATTCTGAGCAAACAAATTAACATTGTTATACGAAAAACTAACTCGTAAATTAGTAAGTATTTTCTTTCTAAGGTTATGTATGCTCTAAATACTTGTTAAGCTTGGGTCATTCCATGGGGGTTCGACATACTTTTGCAAGTGATCTCTCCGATTTCGATGAAACTTTGCGAGCTTGTTGTCTATGGTCTGAAACCCCCCCAAACCAATTTTGAGCCAAAAATACCGATTTTTGAAAAAGTTATGGCTTGCGTTAGAAATTTTGATTTTCGTTGCAGACCTTTTTTGAAAACGCTGCAGTTTCTTCAAAAATGAAGCTACAGAGCTCATTCTGGGCGCATTTGAAAGGTAATAAATTGGACTTTGGGCCTATTGCAACATTTTGACAAAAATTTTCAAATTTGACAAAAATTGAACAAAGTCAAAATTTTGAACACAATTTTCTCAAAAGTAGTATTTTTGATTTTTTTTCTTTTTTGATATGTTATAGTCCATACTTTAGTCTAGCAACCCTCAAAATTTGGTTGGAAAAAATTCATAAACAAGGGAGAAAAACGGTTTTTAGTCTTGCGATTCGGCAAATTTTCGCTAGTTGGAGTGGTGTGGAGAGGAGCATGATGCATATTTGAGACCGCAGGTTCTCGATCTTGAACTTCTAGTGTCACTCGGAACAGTTATTTGCGGTCCTGAACCTAAAAATTAGATCAATTTTCGTTTTCGAACTTCCCAGGGGCGGATCAAGAGGGGTGACTTTTCAAAAATCAGGATTTTTTGATGTTGCAACGCGATTTCTATGTTTTCTGGGGCGGAGATAACGAATCTTGAACGATGTTGAATACAAGTTAGCTCGAAAGCTGATCTTACGTATCGTCAAAACATAAAAATGTGCGAATAGATGATAAAAAAGCCCCCAAATGTGAACATCTTTGCCCCATTGCAAAAAGTACAGCTAGTGTTGTTACCTACACCCCTGTTAACATAAGAATCAACATGCGACATCCAACCATCTCGCATTCGGAAAAGTCACCCCCATTGACGCACCCCGTTATTGAGATTACCAGGGGCGGATGGCCCATTGGGGTGGCCCATTACTCCGGAACGTGACATCACGTTGAAACGAACGTGACTAAATGTCACGGCCAAAAAAATAGTTTATTCACATTCAAACGAATGTAACACAATGCTCAAACGAACGTAACGTCACGTTCGTTTCAACGTGATGTCATGTTCCTGGAATGAGAGTGTAGTGTTGCTGCCTTCACCCCTGTAATTACAGTTTAAACATTAAAAGCGACATGCGACATCCAAACATCCTGAATTTGGAAAAGTCGACCCTCTTGCTTCGCCCCTAGGAATTTCAATAACGAGGTGGGCCAGAGGGGGTGACTTGCATTCAAGATGGTTCAAGATAAGTTGTCTCCCCTCCGTTTCTAAAAATATAAGAAACGATATGCAATATCCAAAAATCCTGAGTTTTAAAAGTCACCCCTCCTGATCCGCCCCTGGTAATCTTAATAACGGGGTGCGTCAATGGGGGTGACTTTTCCGAATGCAAGATGTTTGAATGTCACATGTTGATTCTTATGTTTACAGGGGTGTAGGTAACAACACTAGCTGTACTTTTTGCAATGGGGCAAAGATGTTCACATTTGGGGGCTTTTTTATCATCTATTCGCACATTTTTATGTTTTGACGATACGTAAGATCAGCTTTCGAGCTAACTTGTATTCAACATCGTTTAAGTTTCGTTATCTCCGCCCCAGAAAACATAGAAATCGCGTTGCAACATCAAAAAATCCTGATTTTTGAAAAGTCACCCCTCTTGATCCGCCCCTGGGAAGTTCGAAAACGAAAATTGATCTAATTTTTAGGTTCAGGACCGCAAATAACTGTTCCGAGTGACACTAGAAGTTCAAGATCGAGAACCTGCGGTCTCAAATATGCATCATGCTCCTCTCCACACCACTCCAACTAGCGAAAATTTGCCGAATCGCAAGACTAAAAACCGTTTTTCTCCCTTGTTTATGAATTTTTTCCAACCAAATTTTGAGGGTTGCTAGACTAAAGTATGGACTATAACATATCAAAAAAGAAAAAAAATCAAAAATACTACTTTTGAGAAAATTGTGTTCAAAATTTTGACTTTGTTCAATTTTTGTCAAATTTGAAAATTTTTGTCAAAATGTTGCAATAGGCCCAAAGTCCAATTTATTACCTTTCAAATGCGCCCAGAATGAGCTCTGTAGCTTCATTTTTGAAGAAACTGCAGCGTTTTCAAAAAAGGTCTGCAACGAAAATCAAAATTTCTAACGCAAGCCATAACTTTTTCAAAAATCGGTATTTTTGGCTCAAAATTGGTTTGGGGGGGTTTCAGACCATAGACAACAAGCTCGCAAAGTTTCATCGAAATCGGAGAGATCACTTGCAAAAGTATGTCGAACCCCCATGGAATGACCCAAGCTTAACAAAGTATTTAGAGCATACATAACCTTAGAAAGAAAATACTTACTAATTTACGAGTTAGTTTTTCGTATAACAATGTTAATTTGTTTGCTCAGAATACTTCGTAAGTTTTGAAGCGTGAGAGATCAATCTTATCAAGGTTTAGTAGCCCCATCAACATTACTAAGTCAGCTTGAAAGAAGCACTTCAGCACTGATATCCAAGTTGCGATACTGTCAACTCAAAAACATGTGATGATATCCAAAAATGTGATTCACTCGAATCATTGCTCCTCAGATTCAGTGAAGTTTGTATCGCAAAATTCTGTAATGTTTATCGCCCATTTCTGCCATTGCCTTAAGGGGGGACCATTATCATCATCATCATCAGCGCTGTTAGGCCTATGCAGACCTTTTGCGGCCCTGGTGAAAAGATCGCCAAAATTCCAAAAAATAGTATTTTCAAAGTTCATAGCTAAAAATGTGCATAGAAGGTTTCAGATTCAACAGGTTGAACACCTTTAAGCTAAGTGGGTAGTTTCTTAATCATTTGGAAGGAAATGACATTGAGATCAGTTGTCGTTGGCTTCTACGCTCAACTTCACAGCTTTGCTCAGTCGACAGAAAATTTTGTCATAGAAAGACTTTCTGCGTTCCTGGTTGACACCTACATGAGCCGTCTTGAATGGACTCTATTCATTGATGACTTATCGACAAATTTTAGTGATGGAATCCTGATATCAGCCCTACTTTTTTTTTAAACACACCTAAAAGTTTGAAAAAAAGGGGAAAAAAATCACTTTTTTAAATGTTAAAATTTGAAAACTCATATCTCAGGACAGAAGTTGAATTTGAAAATTCCGTCACTAAAATCTCTTCTATACATCTTTAGGATAACCCAAAAAAAATTTCAAGACTTTCCGTCCCAATGAAAGACGCAGGAAGATTTTTCCCCAACGCTCTGAAAAACACTAAAAAGCCACTTTTCTCAGAGACCGTTCAACATTTTGGATTGAATTTTGTTTTGGGAACTCACCATAATGAACCTAATAATTAAGCAAAGTTTCAACTTTCTGGGATTATTTTGAAGCCTACTTGAAAGTTTCACCAGGGTCCCCCCTTAAAGATCAGAACTATTGCAAAAAAAAAAAACCTGCGATGACAACACTAAATTTACATTCAATACAATTTTGAGCAATCATCATTGCAAAATTCTGCGATACAGCAGCTCATCACATCTGTTTTGCAATGATCATCACAGAAAAGTGCAATGAAATTTGAATTGCGCAGAGAGGTCTGTCTCGCAAGTGGAATAACAGTGATGTTTACTCTGCAAACTGAAGTGTGTACATAGTACACTCTTATTAGAGCATGCCTCCAAGTACACACTTATTTACAGCATACTTGCTAGGCACACACTAAAATAGAGTGTACATTGCATGTACACGCTAAATAAGAGTGTACCTGGCAAGTACACTTAAACTGGCCCATGCTTTTAGATAGGACTTATCGAGTGTATTTTAGCGTGTACATGGAAGGTACACACTTATTTCGCGTGTACTTGCCAGGCACACTCTTTTTTAGCGTGTGCCTAGCAAGTATGCTTTAAATAAGAGTGTACTAGTAGGTATGCTCTAAGAAGAGTGTACTATGTACACACTTCAGTTTGCAGAGTAGTGTGCTCTTTCTGCACAGTCCCGGTCTGGCTTCGTCTATCGTACCAGCTCCTATCTGACGGTTCCGACCCGAGTGGCCGATTTCTTCCAGTCCTTCTCTCCTCAACTGAGATCGCACTCCGTGTCGTCACCACTGCTCCACCACCTTGGCCGCCAGATACGTCTACGGACAGCTCTCGTCCTGTTCAATCAAATCGGTAAGTTCCACAGAAGGTCCTCGGGTCAGTGCGCCTCTACGCTCCGTCATTGGTGCGTAACACTTAATACGCACTTTTTTTTTTACACAACTTCAGACCCCCCCCCATCCCAAGTTAATGCGACCTTACGCTAAAATAGATCCTCTCACGGCGTAACGTCAAGGCAAATTTCTCCGGTCATCAACATTTTCACCCCTATTTTCTAGTTGCACTTCAAAATTGTGCTCTCTTACTTAGTGTATTAAGCGTATCGTCGCGGTATCCCCCCCTTCTTCGATGAACCGCGGGGTTACGCAGGATTGGTGTATCCCACACATCCCTTAAGTCGTAACGTAATTTAACGACGTCCCCCAAGAACGTTCAGAAACTGCGTGACGCATTCGGCTCTAAATTCTTCTACATTTAAGGCCACAGGTGTGTGAACGCTGCGATAAGGCGTTACACTGCGAGAAAAAAGTACGGAACATGTCTGGTCAATAATTTGCCTGGAACGTCCGTACTTTTTTTCCGTACCCACTTACATGGGTTCATATGGAGCAAGTGCGGAACGTTCCGTACTTTTCTCCGTTCTTTATTTTTCTGTACCATTTCCGTACAAAAGTATGGAATTTTTTACAGTGTAGGGAATTGCCCGGGGATGTCTCTGCCGTTTAGGTCCCTGGGGCCTTGCAGTAAATTATCAACATAAGACTGGTCTCTAACGCAATATGAAAGTCAATTTGCTTTGTTTGTGATAGTTTGTCCACATTGAACAGTAAGTTGAAATCGCCTCAATAGCTTATAAGCTACAGCGCTCGCTTTGAATTCCAGCATAATAGCCTTCATTGTACGGCCTTTCTACTGTCTTCTTGCTTTCGTGCTGATAAGTATTACTCATCTGAACCCATTTTAACTGTGAAAGTCGTCACGTGGATGAGTTCGATTCTCATTCGCTCTGCCCTTTCTTGACTTATCTTTCATGAAAGTCGTGGTAATCATTCATGAATCTCACTGTTTCCTTCGAACTTCAACAATTCATTTATTCAAGAAACGGAATTTGGCCTGCCTGAATGAAATTCGCTCTGTTTGTAGTAAGTGATAGGGACTTCCGTCAGAATATTCAAGGGTCTTCCCTCCATTCTTCGTATCCAAAGTGCGTTTGGATCAGTTCATTTCTACGCACTGAATTCGTTTGTACAACTTTTGCACTTGACCTCACTCTATGTTTCGCATTTGTGTCCATAAAAATCTGCACTAATATCGCACTGATGTCACTGGTATCTCAGTAGCGATACAGACCGCACCCAGCGCAATACAAATTTCAACGCACTTTACTGTGATGATAATTGCTTAAATTTGTGCACAGTAAAAACTCAGCGAAGAATCGCTTCGTAATACGAAGAAAATGAGGGCATTGTAAAATCTACGAAGAAATGCTTCGTATTATGAAGCAAAATCCTTCGTTAAACGAAGCATTTCTTCATGATACGAAGCAATTCTACAATGCCTTCATTTTCTGCCTAGCTATGTAGCAAATGCTTCGTAGGCTTTTGAGAGTGTGATGCGCTGCTGTGCCGCAAAACTTTGCAATGATGATCGCTAAAATTTATTTGTCTTGCAGATTTTATTATCAACGCTTTTTTTTCGATTTTTATTGCAATTAGGCGACACTGTGGCACAGAAAATTCTGTAAACAGCTTGTGGTAATTCTCCGTAGCCCCCTTATCAATATTCTCCGTAGGCTCTTGCAGTATTTTCCGTAGGACCATACAGTATTCTCCGTAGGACCTTAAGGGAAGGTGGGGTACCATGTGACGGTTTTTGTTAAATGCCCGTCAACCCAATAATACCAATCACATTACATCCATAAGTAGACATGTGAACGAAATGATTCTTCACCTTATAATTTCTGTTGAGATTTCTAATTTATCTGTTTTGGTTGCTGAGTTATCGCGAGTTAATGGGCCAAGTCAAAATGTCACTTCGTACCCCACGTAGTACACTATGTGACAGCCTTAGTGTACCATGTGACTGTGGCCTTTTGTCTGGGTTTAAATCCTATTCAGCGTACCTACACGCAGAGAATGAACGAAGAAGTCTTCCAGCTTTTTATTTCCGTTGAGTTTATCAATTTATCATCTTTGGTTCCCGAGCTATAAAGGTTTTAGTTACTAGTGTACAAATGTCATAGACTGAACACATTCAACTGAGTGAATCGTGGAATCCCATAGCGAATGACAGCGGTGTCACATGGTGCCCAGATCAACAGTTTTAGGGGAAACAGCAATAACGCTCAAAGTTTATGCCGTAGAGAATCGAGCCAAAGCTTATTTTGCGCTTAAAACATCAAAGAAGAACATCTTGCAGAGCATATGTTCTTAAAATGTATTTTAAAGGTAAAAAGCGGACGCGGCGGGAAATAGAAAAAGTTTCCAATTAGCTATTTTAAGACTGTTTCCAATTCTGATCGCTACCATTCCCGTCCTTTTCGAAGGAGAGTCACGACCTATTTGCACGTCGATTCTCCTTCATGATACCTTCTTTTGAATCTTCTTACCGCTGTTGGATAGCAAGCCGTTTGGGAGAAAAAGCCAAAGTCACATGGTGGCCGTGTCACATGGTACCCCACCTTCCCTTACATTGTTCTCCGTAGGCCTATCACAGTCTTCCAGGTCCTACGGAGAAGACTGTAAGAGCCTACGGAGAATATTGACAAGAGGGCTAAGTAGAATCCTGTCAAAAATTGACACAACTTTACGTAGCTTTTAGCCACAGTGGATGGTGTTTTGACTGTGTTTGACTGTGTTTTGTGATACAAAAGTCATTGCATTTAAGGAGCAATGATTCGTGGGCATCACATTATTCATATCACAAGTTTTTGTGTTGAAAGTATCGCAACTTCGATTCCAGTCTTGTGCGATTCCCCTTACAAATTCGTTCGCAAAAGATCGCGTGCTCGGTGTGAAACTTTTTACGAATTTCTACAAATACACAAGGTTTTGTTTTGGGAAATATGTTCTCAGGTTGTTAACTGCCGGCCATGGACAGCCTGCCCAACGAGCTGCTGCTGGAGGTGTTCTCGTGGCTCCAGGACGGCGAGACGCTGCTTGACGGCGTGGCACTGGTGTGCAAGCGCTGGCACGCCCTGTCACGTGACCCGCAGGCCTGGCGCGGCGTGCGCGTCGAGTTCGGCATGCTGGACTGGCACTGGCGAGACGCCGGGCTCGCCGAGAGCGAAAAGGCCGCCATGGACAAGGCGCGCATCGTGCTGCACGCCCCCGTCTTGCGCTACCTCGGGTCAGTTTCACTATTTCTTCTTCCTTTCCTTCACTTTCAGCCGTTTACTGACTATTTCTCATTAGCAGACGCATTTCTGTAAGCAACCATAATACTTAGTATTTTTTGTCAGTTTTACTTGGCAATTACTAATTACTGTACTGATATTACAGTTTTCTTTGTAAATTACAAAGACATTTTTAAGTATTTAAGAACTTAATACTAAGTATTATGGTTGCTTGCAGAAATACGTCTGCTAATGAGAAATAGTCAGTAAACGGCTGAGAGTGTTCTCTTCTCTTGACCTTTCCGCACGGAAATTTCTACTTTTCAAACTTTTCTACGCGGTTGTTGGCAGCTGAGCAAGGCCTTAGAATAGTCGTTGAATGGTGGCAGCTGCCCAGTTACCAACCCTCTGCAATCTCAGCACGTTTCTGACTTGTTGATCATATTGTCAGTACTTACTTATGCAAGTAATTTGTGCAACCATAATAGATACCTTTTCTTTTTTAAAGAACTACATAGGAAATTTTAAGTACTGTACTAACAATTTGGTTTTGAGCATAATTTTACAAAGGAAATTGGCCATACCTACTTAGAAAATACTAAGTATTATTGTTGCTTAAACGAATACGTAATTAATGAGTAAAAAGTCAGTAACGTGCTGAGAGTGTGGGAAAATCGAATCGTTTTCTTCCGGGAAGGCGACTAAGCGAGGAGTCTCCTACTCCCTGAATATCACTGAAAACGTAATGGTGGGACACATGGCCAAATTATGGCGTGACAAAATGTCACGCCAAAAATTGGCGTGACACGAAATTCACGCCGGTAAACGGGGTGACATGTGAGTCACGCCCTTATTGGCTGAGCGATAGCGAAGCCTGTTACTCCAGTGGGGTTGAAAAATTTTTTCTGTCTGTCTGTCTGTCTGTCTGTCTGTCTATCTATCTGTGTGTCTGTGTGTGTACACTACTCCTCCTGAACGGCTCGGCCGATCTGGCTGAGATTTTGCAGGCTTATTAGGTATGTCCTTGTACTCCAGTGGGGTTGAAAAATTTTTTCTGTCTGTCTGTCTGTCTGTCTGTCTGTCTGTCTGTCTATCTATCTGTGTGTCTGTGTGTGTACACTACTCCTCCTGAACGGCTCGGCCGATCTGGCTGAGATTTTGCAGGCTTATTAGGTATGTCCTTGGCTCGGCCCACGCGAAATTTCACCATCCTAGCTCAACTGGTTTGGTTTTTAAAGCCGAAAAACACTTAAAAAACGGCGAAAAATCGAGTTTTTTGTAGGCAAATCGCCTCTGTCTTGAAGAAAGGGGGGTCTGGGGGGCGGAGCCCCCCAGCCAGGACAAGTGAAAAAGCTACAAGGGTCAAATCGCGTCATCTGCAGGTGAAGCAACTCCATCTAGAATGAAGGGGGGTCCCAGCATGGAACAAGTAAGGAAAATCGACGATGGAGAAGCCATTGCCTGCCGAAGGCAGGCTAGCGCCGCAGGCCAAGGTAGGTACGCCAGGCGCGGATTGGAGAAACAGGCAGCGAGACATCGCGAAGCCTGTTACGACAAGACGTGGTCTGGCGTAAACCTACCTTGTTTAGCCTGAATGACAACGCGTTTTATGAGAAAAGTCATGCCAAAAAGCGGCATGACAAGAAATTCACACCAAAAATTGGCGTGAATATTTGAGTCACGCCGATTTTTGGCGTGACTTTTCTGTCATGCCGTGTTTTGGCGTGACACTTTATTCACGCCCCTACAGCGGCACGAAGTCACGCCGGTAGATTTTCAGTGATGAGACTGAACTTGAATGTACTTGTTTTTAGTGAATGATGTGAATCTATCAACGGAACCACCATGAATCCAAACGTGGACTACTCCACGCTTCCTCGTGTGGAGTCGGTCTCCACAAGTGGTAGTGCCGAGTTTGCAGTCTCCGCACTTCAAGTCCAGAGTAGCTCACATAACCCCTACCTCTTTGCAAGGTGCAAACATGGACAACTTCACACCTGAAGTGTGGAGACTGCAAACCACGGTCTGCAAACTCTGCACTTCCACGTGTGGAGACTGAAAATTCCACACCTCCGCGTTTCAAGTGTGGAGTTCTCCACGTTTGGTGTCACAGTGACGAATTTCATGGATTTGATCTGGTCCTGCTGAGTGTGACTGAAAGGAGAAGGAGTTCGGGTGAATTGGCATGAGTGGGCGTTCCGTGAGTGGCAGAGTTGGATAGGGAGAGTAGAGGGAGGACGGGTGAATGGTATGAGGGGTGGGGGCTATTTGTTGAGGTCTGAGGTTTCCGATTTTGATGGGTTTCCAGTGATTTTGAGAGAATGAGAATGGACATTAGTTGTGTGTCTGTTCGTTGAACTGAGTGGGAGAATCGTTCTTACCCTTCAGTTGACATTTTATTTTCATTTACGTTTGTGCGCATTCCTTGGAATTGGTGAAGAAGCTTAACAGATTTTTCATGTCAAAATTGATGCTTTATTTTCTTAAATAAATATGTAAATGTATCCATTAATGTCAGTACGTTATTAAAGAAAATCTCATTAACGAGTTTGAGCGTGATTGCTTTGAGTGGATATGTGAAGTGAGTGCAAGTGTGCAACGAGTACCCCAAGCGGGAGACCCCTGTCGCTATGAGGCTATTTCGTGCCTTATGCCGGTACTTTGCGAACGGTATACACATTCGCTAAATCTTCTTTTTCAGCAATTTATCTGTACCGCGATTATTGAGAAGGTTTTTTCATTTGTTTTTTCCTCCCAGCTGGTCTTGGAACTACCGCGGGCCGCCGCACATCAACGTACCGCAAGGCATGGCCCTGTCGGCTGTGCGTCGCAGCCGTGCGGCCATACGCGAGATCTACATGAGCCTCGTGTCCCACATGGCTAACCCGGCCTGGGCTGTGTTCCACGGCCTGCTCTGGCGCAATAGGGAGCACCTGACCAGCCTCAGACTGGAGACGCCTTCCGACAGGAAAGAGGAGGTTCACATATTTCGTTCAGAAGCAGTGGCTTCAGAGGAGTGTGACTGGGCGCTGGAGGAAGACCAGAGCGACAAGGTGGCCGCCTGGGCCGAGGCAGACGGCGACGACTCTCGCTCCCTGCTGGAAATACTGGTGGAGCTGCGATGCCTGCAATCGCTGGACCTGTTAATGCACCGTCCGTCCTACGCCGGGGAGTTCCGAGTCAAGGAGGACCTACTGCCCGCGCTCAGGTTGGCAGAGTTACGACGGGGAAAAAGTACAGCGTCACTGTACACTCTAAATGTTCTACAAAGTGAAGGTTCTCCATATTATGGTGAAAATGTACCATATTATGGTGGTGTAGCTGACTTCATAACATACTATTAAGAATATTCTTACTCTTATGCGCGAATATTCTTTTAAGAATATTCACTGTACCTTATAGATATTTTGACGAGTTCCGTTTGTATTATGGAGAAAATCTCCATCATAATATGTTGGTGCAGCGTGCAGCCTGTCACCGTAAGACATTAAGAGTGTACTCTGCCAAAAATCTGTCGACAATTTTGAAACCATCTAGTCACAGATTTGTTTCTGGTTGGTTACAATTTCGACAATATATTTGGCGAGCGATAGCGAGCCCTTGCCGTGTTTGGGCGCTCCAAAAAATGACTGGTCGTGCGTCTGTCTGTCTGTAACTCACTCACGTTTCTCAGCAACTACAACACTAATAGTTCCCAAATTTTGCACCGTATATTTCCTAAAGCTCCCACAGGGGGAGTTTATCTTATATTCACGATTCCTACAGTTTGAAATTTTTAAAACATCTTTTTGAATTAGGTTCTTAGCGTGGTTAGGTTGGCAGCATTTATCAATTTTTCATAATTGCGGCCGCGGCTCTCAAATACGGAACTGGCATAACATTGGTAAATAAAACAAAATTGAGAGCAGAAGGGCTTAGAAGTGACTTCGGTCATAGTTTTTCGATATTCTAGAATGATTGGAACCCCTCCGGAGTGTCAACACAGTGAAATACGGAAAATGAAAGTGACAATTATTGCGCATTTCGTCCGTCCGCCCGCCCCCTCCCCTCCCCGGCTACAGGGGAAATGTTTTAGTCAGTGGAGTGTGTTTGATAATTGCAAGAATGATTTGGTCTTTGTAAGCTTTAGAGTGTATTTCCATTTTTATTCTCAGACATTATACTTTTTAGTTGTTAGCTAGGTAATTTGTTTCGGTCATGGTTTGAGTTTTTAATTTACTCAGAATGTTAGGTAAATACTTCATGCTATACTGTTTCAGAAATTAAATATGACATCATGACTATCATTATGAATAAGATTAACTTGCGTTTAGCAATAAGTGGGCTCGACAATGGATTCTATGAAACGATTCATTGGATCTGACAGAAGGTCTTCTCCGTAAAGTAGTTGCAATCAGCCTGCCTGTAAATGTATCTCATTTTAATTAATTGAGATAAATCAATATAGTTAGTTTCATCCACTAGTTTAAGATAAAAGGTAGATAAAAGGCTTTATACACTGTTAAAAAATGGTTGTACAGAAACAATCAGATGAGTGAAAATTTAGTCGTTCCAAAACAGAATTTCATCATGAACCAAAGCGAAACAAATGTCGTTGAGTCTAGTAAGCGACATTTTGTCGTTGAAGAACAAAATTCTTGTTATCACTCTTTACCATACAATTAGTGTGGAAACAACATCTTTTGCAATTATCTGCTCAATTAAAGCATATTATGAATAATCATCTATTTTGTTCTTCTAAGTCATAGAAAAATTACTATTGTTAAATAAAAACCATGCACAATAAATTTAGCGACAAAAGTACTCTATGAATATTGTCGCAGACATTACAAAATTTCTTTTGGACTTCCAATACTTGTCGTTGATGTGTTATTGTTGGTGCATTATTACAAGTTAGTCGTTGTGAAATTATCCCTTAGTGCCAATACGACTACAGTTTAACAAGCTATTCGTTCCACAACAAATCTTGTCGCTAAAAAAGTTAGCAATAAATGTGTCGCTAAGTTACGACAAAATTTTTATCAGTGTAGGTATTACAAATAACATTGCGTATTCACAAGTTCAATAACAAGGAGATATCGAATGGTAATTGAAGCATTTGTGAATCGTACTAAGCAATTCAATGCTGACTGTTGAATGTTACTCGACTGAGTAACAGTGTCAGTGTTCATGTTACGACACCATGAACAGGAAATACTTTTAGAAATTGCGTTCATGTTAACAACTGCAGACCCATACTTTCAACTAGAATTACATGATTTTGGACCAAAATTTCCTCAGTGAGTCATTGCTTCTTGCAGTATCTGCTGTGCTCATCACAAAAATGACTTTTATTTTCACCCCAGACCTTTACTTTTTCCAAATATTTACCAATTTCGGACCAAAATTTTTAAGTCGAGTTTTACATAGTTTCCTGCAGTTTTTGGTGTGCTGATCACGAAACTGACTTCCAATTTCATCCCAGACCTTTACTTTTTCCAAAATTGACCAATTTCGGACCAAAATTTTTAAGTCGAGTTTTACATAGTTTCCTGCAGTTTTTGGTGTGCTGATCACGAAAATGACTTCCGAGTTCATCCCAGACCTTTACTTTTCCAAATATTTACCAATTTCGGACCAAAATTCTTAAGTTGAGTTTTACATAGTTTCCTGCGGTGTTTGGTGTGCTGATCATGAAAATGACTTCCAATTTCATCCCAGACCTTTACTTTACCCGAAATTTACCAATTTGTGACCAAAATTTCAACGTTGAGTTCCCCATTGTTTCCTGCAGTTTTCAGTAAGATAGTCACGAAAATGACATAAATTCCGGCCCTTTCGTTACGGAAGACACTGTATTGGCCTTATTCTGCACATATTCTTCGCCATCAGAATGAGTTCAGACGTATCGCCCGCCTACTACGCGCCCAAACTAAACGGCGCGTACCCCTAGTTAATTCTGCACAAAATTGTTTCCAGTTGGAAACAAAAATAAAGTTCTGACAACGTTTTATTTCAAGGAAAGAAAACCCACATAAGTTATGGTTTAAAATGATGAATCTTGGAATAATTTACTGAATAATCCCTTTCACTCGTCTCCAAGTGAGGAACAAAAGGAACATAAAACCTGCAGCTTTTCGTTGTCTAGCTCTGTTTTTCTTTTCCGCCTACAGGTCCCTGCGCTTAGATGGTAAGGCGCCCCCCCAGCTGATGGTGGACTTGGTTCGTGGCAGTGCCGCCAGGCTGCGCCACCTCGACATGCCCGACGGGCACGGCCTTGGCGGGCACGATATCCTGCCGCCCCAGCTGCTGGAGAGCGTGTCGCAGTGTGTCCAGCTCCGCAGCCTGGCCACTAGCCTCATGAACGTGGGCTGCGTGGTCGGCTTGCGGCACCTGCGCAGACTGGAGCTGTGGCTGCCGTACGAGGAGGTGGGTGGACCGACTGTGCAAAGTCTTGCAAACTTTCTGTTCATTGTCCCCAAAATGTGCGTTGTGACGTGCGAATTAGTTTTTGACACTGACGTTCATTTTGCGATACTTTTACCACATTTTTTTTTGCGAAAAAACGAGTTTGACGCGATTTCTACTTTGGGAGCAATAATTCAGTTATTGCATTATTTTTCAACCAGAACTGTAGTTCCGTGGTCCATGGTATCAATACTGTATTGCAAAACTTGGCTATAATTTTTTACTTTGTCCAATCGTTGTGTCGATTGTGGTGAGTTCTCAAAGCAAAATCCAATCCTTAGCTGAGAATTTTGGAAGTACG
>NW_023144631.1:11898625-11915027 GCF_012932325.1 Thrips palmi | reverse complement strand
TACTTGGAGGTGCTCTTAAGAGTGTACTATGTACACACTTCAGTTTGCAGAGTAAACATCACGTTATTCCACTTGGAGACAGACCTCTCTGCGAAATTCAAATTTCATTGCACTTTTCTGTGATGATCATTGAAAAACAGATGTGATGAGCTGCTGTATCGCAGAATTTTGCAATGATGATTGCTCAAAATTGTATTGAATGTAAATTAGTGTTGTCATCGCGGGTTTTTTTTTTTTTTTTGCAATAGTTCTGATTTTTAAAGGGGGGGACCCTGGTGAAACTTTCAAGTAGGCTTCAAAATAATCCAGAAAGTTGAAACTTTGCTTAATTATTAGGTTCATTATGGTGAGTTCCCAAAACAAAATTCAATCCAAAATGTTGAACGGCCCTCTGAAAAAGTGGCTTTTTAGTGTTTTTAGAGCGTTGGGGAAAAATCTTCCTGCGTCTTTCATTGGGACGGAAAGTCTTAAAATTTTTTTTTGGGGTTATCCTAAAGATGTATAGAAGAGATTTTAGTGACGGAATTTTCAAATTCAACTTCTGTCCTGAGATATGAGTTTTAAAATTTTTAAACATTTAAAAAGTGTTTTTTTTCCCCCTTTTTTTCAAACTTTTAGGTGTGTTTAAAAAAAAAGTAGGGCTGATATCAGGATTCCATCACTAAAATTTGTCGATAAGTCATCAATGAATAGAGTCCATTCAAGACGGCTCATGTAGGTGTAAACCCAGGAACGCAGAAAGTCTTTCTATGAAAAAATTTTTTTGTCGACTGAAAAAAGCTGTGAAGTTGAGCGTAGAAGCCAACGACAACTGATCTCAATGTCATTTCCTTCCAAATGATTAAGAAACTACCCACTTAGCTTAAAGGGTTCAACCTGTTGAATCTGAAACCTTCTATGCACTTTTTTAGCTATGAATTTGAAAATACTATTTTTTGAATTTTGGCGATTTTTCACCAGGGCCGCTAAAGGTCTGCATAGGCCTAACAGCGCTGATGATGATGATGATAATGGTCCCCCCTTAAGGCAATGGCAGAAATGGGCGATAAACATTACAGAATTTTGCGATACAAACTTCACTGAATCTGAGGAGCAATGATTCGAGTGAATCACATTTTTGGATATCATCACATGTTTTTGAGTTGATAGTATCGCAACTTGGATATCAGTGCTGAAGTGCTTCTTTCAAGCTGACTTAGTAATGTTGATGGGGCTACTAAACCTTGATAAGTTTATCTCTCACGCTTCAAACTTACGAAGTATTCTGAGCAAACAAATTAACATTGTTATACGAAAAACTAACTCGTAAATTAGTAAGTATTTTCTTTCTAAGGTTATGTATGCTCTAAATACTTTGTTAAGCTTGCAACAAAGCTGCTTTTTTTGTAAGGCCTGAAATAGTTTGTAAGGTTTTCTCAGTGCTCCTACAGAGAGATTTTCAAAGTTGAGGGCGGGTTGAGGGCATGGCAGTCACGGCAAGTGGACTCTTCACTGAAAATTGACAGGTCGGACGCATGGCCATGTGGATTAGTGCGTACAATGTGTTTTATGAGAAAAGTCGTGCTAAAACCGCATGATAGGAAATTAACGCCAAAAATGGCGTAAATTTCTGAGTCACGCCGAATTTTGGCATGACTCTCCTGTCATTGTTATTCAAGTTGCGATACTTTCAATACCAAAACGTGCGACGATATCCAAAATGCGGTTCCCACGAATCATTGCTCTTGAGATGCAATGACTTCTGTATCGCACAAAATTCTGCAATGATCATAGCAACTTTCTGCAATGAGAATCGGAATTATTGCAAAAAATTGCAATGATGACATCACAAAAGCTGCAATCATAACAGTTACAGTCAGCTCTGGTTAACTGTCCCGAGTTGGCCCCTGGTTAGATGTCCCAGAGACATCCCCACCACCACCGGCCGGCGAGGGATTACCGGCTATCCCCGGTCACGGGTCGGCCGGGCCTACCTGCCCGGCCTCTGGTTAGCTGTCCTCGGCGCCTCCCGGTTGTCGGGACAGCTAACCAGAGCTGACTGTATTTACAATGATCATTGCCGCCAGATCCTGCGATACTGTAGCTCATCACACCTTTTTGCAATTATCATCTCAGAGAAGTGCGATGAAATTTGTATAACGCAGAAAGTGCGGTCTGTATCGCAAGTGGAATAACAGTGGTCATGCCGTTTTTTAGCGTGGCACTTGATTCACTCCCCTGCAGCGGCATCTCAGAAAAGTGCGATGAAATTTTTATAACGCAGAAAGTGCGGTCTCTATCGCAAGTGGAATAACAGTGGTCATGCCGTTTTTTAGCGTGGCACGTAATTCACTCCCCTGCAGCGGCAAGAAGTGACGCCGATAGATTTTCATAGTGATTGAGTTAGCTGACACCGGCTGACCCGCTGTTCCCCCAGGACTTGTCCGCACACACTCAACTTCTTATGCTCGTTTTTATGCGTATTACGATGGTTTTTCATCGTAAGGTACGCATAAATTTGCACATACGTAATATGCATAATTTTTCATCGTATTACGCATGAATTTCATCGTATTAAGGGAAGGTGGGGACCCATGTATCACTTTTTTATGTTTTGAGTGTCAAAATTTTGGTTTTGGGCATAAATCAAATGTTTTGGGTCAGAAGCATGAGTTAATCTACCTTCTACAAGGGCCAACTGAATTTGTTCATGTATCTCATCTGGTTTTGGATAGGAGCGCAATCTACTAAATTCATGTATTTGATACATCGGACCCCATACCTGGGGTCCCATGTATCACCCATGGGGACCCATGTATCACAGCTATTTTCTTCAAAAATAACTGTTAAAAAAGGACAAATTATGCAACATTTCCTTGCAGCATTAATTTCTACAATATGTTTATAAGTTTGACCGAGTTAGACCATTCCTTAGGTAAGTTGAGGTCAAAGAGAGAAGGTGAAGATTCATGTATCTGAAGTGGGGACCCATGTATCACAGGTGGGGACCCATGTATCACTATATTTTTGGTATTTGTGTATTGGCAAAATGTAACTAAACTGTAACACCTGTCGCCTGTCACTCCATTATAAAATTGCAGTAATTACAGCACAGGCATTAAAACAGGAAAATTTCCGTGATTAATTGCCCCCCAACATGAAATTTGAGTGATACATGGGACCCCAAAAAATGTGATACATCGGTCCCCACTTGTCGGAGCATTGGACATTGCGGTGTACTGCCAGAACCTATGCTCGGATGTTGCTGTTCGGCACTGCTAATTGTTGTCAAAGCCCTTCCGCACACTCCTACATCAAAAAATTGCGACAATGTTCCATAGCAGGAAGCTGATGAAAGATATTTGAAGAAATTTCTTTTTTACTTTCCCTCAGGTTTGGGGACCAAAATTTTCACTTAGTCACGCCGCCATGTTTGTTGGAGATGCAAGGTCACATCCTTCCATAAAATGAAGCTCTCTAGATGGTGTTTCGATTCCGCACCACGTGACTCGCCTCGCGGGCGAAACTAAAATTTAATACGCCATGATACATGGGACCCCGTGATACATGGGTCCCCACCTTCCCTTACGCATGTACATCATCGTATTACGCATGAATTTGATCGTATTACGCATGTATTTGATTGTAGTACGTATGTTCTCATTTCAACGTATGTTACGATGGCCCTCTCATCATAAGAATCTGAGGGTGCAGGTGCGCTAAGCTTCCTTCAGAGCATCGCGTGTGCGCCGTCTATCTTTCTACTTGCCCCTCGAGAACCCCTTAGCCCCGCTACTGGCTCTAGCTGAGTCTTCCTCTGCGCAAGTTCTCGAAACACTGACCATCATCGGCGCTTCGGGCCGCTTGGACCAAACTGCCTGCAGGATTTATTTCTCGCTTTTGTGCCTGGGAGAGGCTATAGTTGGACGCAGCACCGCCGGACTCTTTGCTGAGGACTGTCGCTTCTGTGCCTTGTCGCATCGCCCTGGAAGTTGTGCACTTTCTTGAAACTGCCGCCTCTTCGTACAGTCCGTGTGCCCTTCTTGAAGCGTTCAACAGCACATGCACCCCTTTCCTCGTATCTACCTAAATGCATGCGTGGAATTATATTGAAGCTTAGTTGTACGCTTCAAGAAGGGCGTAAAGTCTTGAAGCGAAGTTCTACGCTTTATTTTTATTACCAGTGTACCGGCGCCTGAGTGCCCTATTCGTTCGTTGGCCGATGCCACCACAAGAGGTCCTCACTTTGGGAGAACCTACACAAGACTGCGAGTTGGAGCCCCTCACTTGAACCTTAATACACGAGTTCTCTCACAGTTTGTGACGGGATCCATTCCTTAAATTCAAGATTATGCACTAAACGGGCGAAGGAAAGGGCCCACTTCAAATAAATGCAGGGTAGTCATTTTGCAATACTTTTACTTCAAATTTTTACAATAAAATCGAGTTTGCGAGTCTCACGACTGATCGAATGACACATGTTAAATTCTGCGTTGTTGGGTCACAGAACCCTAAATTAGACGTAATCATTGACTCGCTACATAAGGGTCTGCGCCTCCACTGCTTGGTCTCCAAGGCTCGCTCGTAAAACCTGAGCGTACTTGAACACGGCGTTTGCAATTTTCGACAAGGTGTCGAGCCGCATAGCCCCGAAGTACTGGAACCGCACCTGCAACACAACTGCAACTTTCAGGCGAGGGTCAGGGCGGGGTAGAACTAGGCGTTTTGCAATCTTGTCAAGCCGAGTCTGCGCCGTTCACTGATAGAAAAACGTACAGAAATTACGCGGAGCATGTCTGGTCAATTTTTTACCTGGACCGTCCGTACCTTGCCAACCACGGGGGTTCTGTACATGTTTTCTGTACCCGCTTACATGAGATCCTTATGGGGACCACTGAGAACCAGTACAGAAGGTCCGTACCTTTTCCGTACCCGTCTGTACCCCATGTTTTCCGTACATTTTCCGTGCCAAACCACGGAATTTTTTGCAGTGTTTACATCTTCTGTTCCTGCGTGTGTTCTTGTGGTCACTATACAGTCAAGAAAGAATGTGCCAATATATCTGCTGTTCATTGGCCCTGTCTTTTGGACTCCAGTGCATCTCTTATCAAGGAACAGCCATTGGGATCATGTCAATTTAATTTTAAAAGGATGAGACCACATTAATCTGCACCCGGACCACCAACTTCACTCCTGCCTCTGCATTGTCAACTCCGTCAGAGGTATGTTGAACTCCGCTTGCCAAAGGCGACCAAGCCGCCCAGTTCCTGGGCAGCAAGGGCAGCCAGCTCCTTTACATGTAGCTGTGGCACTGGTTCTGCTGGGGCCTATGCATGCACAGTCCAGTCCCTGGGGATCCATGGTGTCAAGTTTGTGGCCGAGAAAGGCGCCCACAAACTTGTGTGCTCTCTTGGACCATCCATGGCAAATGAATCATACATGGTATAAAAGAAGGAGGCCAGTTGCTGAATGATTTGGGGACCGGTAGGCGGCCAAGGTGCCCAGAAACTGGGCGACATTTGGCACCCGAAGAACTAGAGTGGGCGACAATGGCGCCCATATGGGGATTGTGGGATTATCACAGCATCCATCTGTTTTCTGACCCACTGCGTGACGTGCTGACCTGACTTGGCTTTTGTGTCAAAGCCAGTAGTAGGTTGAAATGACGTCGCTCAGCGGGCTGCCACGCCTCCCAAGGACACGAATAAGTCAGGCCGGTGCTGAAGGCCTCCCCTGCCTCCTCTTGCATTTCGGCAGCCAGACAGACCTGCAGAAAACCGCTCTTGATGGATTCTTTCAAGAAACTCGCGGATTATCGCACAAAGTTGAAACAAATCTGCCAAAGTGTCAGGCTCCTTAGCATTGTATCACTTTCATTCCAGTGTAAGTACGCGACAAAAATCTTACGAGAACCAAAATTTTAAACGTTACCAAATTTTCAAAAAGTGTCCAAAGTCTCTTCATGTCAAAACGAAGCGTAGGGAGAGTGGGGTAATTCCGGACACGGGGTAATTCCGGACACTTCGATTTTCATTGGGTTTGAGTGAAGATAACTCAAAATAGTGTTCTGCATTGGGCGGTCCGGCCGGTCCGGCCAATTTCGTTGCCCACGGAGCGACTGCAGCGCTGTGAACGCCTGGGTTCGCCACCGGCTGCCTCCGGAAGCAGCCCCAAGTTTTCGGAAGCAGGCATGAATACACCTCCTCACCCCTCGCCCTAGGACAACGCGAACTGTCCCGATAGGTGCTGCCCTCAAGGCGGCAAAAGTTGGCTCCGGCGGCTATCGGTCTGCCGGGTACCCGAGCGACCGACGGGGTCGGGCGGTCCACGGAGCGCCCGGACCGACGGCAAGCTCGGGCCGGGCGGTCCGGTCCGAGCGACGGTAGCGCCATCGGTCCGCGCGAAACAACACGGACCGCCCAATGCAGAACACTAACTCAAAAGCCCGCCTAACAGAGGAAGATGATCAGTTAAAAATGATAATTCCAAGTCGCCAAGGTGGGAGGTCCAACCGTTTGGCTGTGGTCGCTTCACGAAATTTGAGTAAACTCAATTATCCAAAAGGGTTATAATACAGAAATAATAAAATCTTCATCCTTCTACACAAAAAAATGTGTTTACCATGTGCTTTTAACATCTAAGAGCCCCCTTAAACCTCGATCGAGATTTGAACCAGAATGGATTAAAATACTACCAAATTCGCGATTTTTAAAAACGGATGGTTAAGTTTCCGATTTTTATCGCCACTTTTCCTGCAAATTCAGACAATTCGCTGTTCGCGTGTCGCTCAAGAAGCGGGAGGCAGAGGCTGAACGCACAAAGTCTTTGCGTGCAGTAATTTGCACATGCGTAAGCTGCATGTCATTATGAAATTTCACTTATTGATATGGCGTGTGCAAAATAGAGCGCAACTTGAGTACAAAATAGTGCATAAGGTGTCAGTGTGTGCACGTTTGGACGCAAGCCACGCACTTCGGTGACTCACCATGCCGATGTACGAAAAGACGGTGACAAGAATGACCACGTTGTTGACGTCCTGGACGCCCATGGAGATGCGAAAGGCGCCGATGACCCCAAGAAGGAGCATCAAGCGCACGACCACTGACAAGTCATTCACGAAAAAATCCTGCACGGTCCAATAATGAGCAAGGAGAGAACTGGAATTGAGCATAAGGCTACATTCGTTGTTTCGTTAGATTTTTCTAGGGGCAATAAATTGCTATCTTATTCGGAGTTTGCAGTGCAAGTTCCTTCACGGCAAAGGGGTTTGAGTTTCGAAACCAGACGGAAGCAAATCATTCAAACGAATGTGACATCGTGCGACGAAATAATGAAGATGACATCACTCTCATCCCAGGAACGAGAGTCGCGTTACGTGACGTCACGTTTGAGCATAGTGTCACATTCGTTTGGATGTGAACAAGCTAATTTTTGGGTGACTCAAGCCTAGGGATGTGCGAATAGTTCGGTATCGAATCGAATCAGGGCTGATTCGATTCGGGGACGGATCTCTTTGCTTCGACCCCGAATATTCGAAATTTTCGAATCGATAGTGGTTCGTCTTCGAATCGGTTGCTCGGGAACGGTTGAAAGTCACGCGCACAGCGTTGTTTTTATACCAAAGCAAGATCAGAAATTTAATTTTTCTTCTTTTTTGTATTCTTACTCTTTGCCCTTCCTTTATTGCAGAAAATGTGTTTTGAAACGCACTAATTTCAGTTCGAATTCGATTCGATTTTGAAGCTTTAAAAGTTCGATTCGATTCGATTTGACGTTTCCAGATTCGATTCGAGTTCGATTCGAAACTTTTTTTAAAGATTCGATTCGAAATGAAAATCCTTGATTCGCACATCCCTACTCAAGCCAGCTAGGCCGTCGCGGGCAGGGCGTGCAAACATTTCACTTTTGGAATTAACGTTAATTCTGTATCTCGTAAACGGCTAGAGATAGAAAGGTTATGCATAGGAATGACCTTATCTAAAATTCAATTTCAGATAGGGTCATTCTTATACATAACTTTTCTATCTCTAGCCGTTTACGAGAAACAGAATTAACGTTAATTCCAAAAGTGAAATGTTTGCACGCCCTGGTCGCGGGGACTTTTTCCTGGCATGGAGCCTATTGTGGTGTTGACATTGAGACATAAATATCCGAAAGGCCCCGCCCAAGTCTGCGCGAGGCCTATCCAAACGAATGTGAGACAATGCTCAAAAGAATGTGACATTTTCTCACGTTCGTTTCAACGTGACGTCACGTTCCTGAGATGAGAGTGGTCACATTCGTCTAGTAACAGCGAAGCGCTGTATTTTAGGCCCCTGACGTATGAGTCTGAACTATTTCAGACAGTTCATCTCCGCACCTGCACATGATTGATGCCAACCACAAGCTGCTGGTGCAGCTTGACCGTGTCCACGAGTCGGGCCCAAGTCGTCGTTTTCGCCACGCGCTCAGTGAGAAGATACAAGGCACAGTGCATGTCGAGGGACGCCATCCAGTGCACGCCACTCACCATCTGACAACGGAACCGATGTGCACTAAACGTACAATTTAGGCGAGACTTCACAAATTTCTGTGCACATACTGCAAAAAATTTCGTGGTTTGGTACGAAACATGGGGTACGGAAAAGGTACGGACCTTCCGCACTGGTTCTCTGTGGTCTCCATAAGGATCTCATGTACGGAAAACATGTACGGAACTTCCGTGGTTGGCAAGGTACGGACGGTCCAGGTAAAAAAAAATCTATACTTTTTCCGTACTTTTTTCTACCAGTGCATGAACTGTTCCATCGACTTCCGTATGTACAAAAAATGCATATATTCCTTTATCGATGTTTAACAAAAATCGCATGCCAACAAATCGGTACAAAGGGTTCATCTGCACAAAAAACTTCGAAGTCTCGAACAAAATTTCTACGAAAGGCATTTAGTGTGTGCGTAAAGCACCCACACAATGATGGAGGCATACGAAGCATATCCAATAATGGTCTCTGCAAATTTGAGCGAAGTCTCCCTAACTTAAATGGCTGTTTATTTAATATAGACGAGTAAAGAAGACGGGAAGAAACCATTTGTTGTGACCAACTTTGTTCAATAGGTAAAATTCAATAACTGCAATCAAAAAGTCGATACCCACAACTGAAAGATAGTGGCTACGACCGGACATTTGTAAGAGGATACTATGCTGGGGTTTGCCAATTTAGCCATCGAATGTTGGTCTCACCAAAACAAATGAGACTCGTTTTGACTTCTTTCTCTCCATTAATGCAATAATGGACTTTCTGTCCTTTGCTTACGTAGATTTTTAAACACCAATATTGTATTTTCTTTGTAACCATGTACAATATTGTTCACTATAAAGATGAAGTTGTCATCAATTATTCACTATTTTTGAAGTCAATAGCATGACTCTGTCAATAAGCAAACTGACTTTAAGTCAATACAACACGAACAAAATCATACATAGATATTGAGGAAATAGTACTATTTCTTACTGTGTACAAAACACTGTCAAAAGACAAAACGTCAATACCAGTCTGAGAGTGTGGGGACGCTAGATGTAATGTGACCAGCGTAACATTACTAACCGATGTCCAGTTCGAGATTCACGTACCAAAAACGAGGTGGCGCTAAAAAAGATGCTCACGCAGTGCATCAAGACGATACTAATGTGCAGCCACCTATTTGCGTCTTCAGGCCAGAAGGGGATGACATGTTGCCCGGTCACCGCGAACCGGAAGAAAATCAGTGTAGCCACCAGTGGGCCCTGCAAACATATTGAGAAACCCTGACCCGTGAGTGTCTGAAAGAAAAGAATGTGCCGACCAGTGTTTGAGCGGATTTGTTAAGGTCCAACCTCCTCCCTTTCTTCTCTTTCTCGCATAGGGAAACTCTTTTTGTTTGAACGTTGAACGTTGAAACAATACGAGACTAATTCGAAGGAAAAATAAAACGAAAGCGTCGGGCCGGACAGTCAGTCACAACATACTTCGTTTTTGTCAGAAAATTTTAACAAAGCCTCCTTTTTAACTTTTTGCCAGGATTCTCCGTAGCCCTCTTATCAATATTCTCCGTAGGCTCTTGCAGTATTCTCCGTAGGACCGCACAGTATTCTCCGTAGGGCCGTACAGTAATCTCCGTAGGACCGCACAGTCTTCACCGTAGGACCTGCACTGAGAAAACCGTACAAACTATTTTGGGCCTTACAAAGGAAAGTAGTTTGTATAGCAAAGTTTTTTGAGCATACGTAAGCTTACAAAGAAAATACTTCGTATTTTACGAACTATTTCTTCGTATAGCAAAGTATTTTAGTTTGTTATATGTATGCTCAAAATACTTTGTAAGGTTTTAAGAGTGTGGAAGACTGTATAGTTCTACGGAGAACACTGTACGGCCCTGGAAAATACTGTAAGAGCCTACGGAGAATATTCGCAAAGGGGGCTACGGAGAATTACCACAAGCTGTTTACAGAATTTTCCCTAGCTTTTTACCACAGTGCTATAGTCATGGCCTTTGATTCGAGTTATAGCGAGTGTCGGTGAAGTGCCCGGGGTGAGGCACTTCCTAACTAGCAAGCCTTTATGGACCGCATATCTAGGGTATGATCTGGTTCTCGAAAACCGTCGCGTGTAACTTCGATTTCTCAAAGCAAACCTAAAGTTAAGGCATTTTTCGGTGTAGTCGGCCAGATGAGAGTCTCTTAGGAAAAGCCCATTGCCGAAACTCAAAAATTCAAATGTAAAAATGGCAACAAAACTACTGAAAATTTTTTGTTGTTTTTTTTTCTGAGCACCTTGTCACCGTTAAATGTGTAAAGTCCACAACAGGGTTCGCCCTAAGGACATGTACTTTACTTCAAAAAAAAAAAAAATGGACTACTTTGACTGCTCCCCATTAATAGACGGTGGAACGAATCGGTGTGCCACATGTCCTATTACACAAAATGAACCTTTATTTCTAAGGCCGCGTGACGGGAGATTAAAGAAAAAAGCAACCGTCACAGAGCATTAAGGGCCCCCCGATTTCCTTTTTCTGCGTGGTCTCGCGGATCGCCCCCACACCAGCCATTCGCGTTGCAGCCCCCTGATCACCTCCTCCACTCTTAAGGGCGCTAAATGTCGCCCGGTTTCTGGGCACCTTTGTCGCCTATTCTCGGAGTACACAAATCATTGAGCAATTTGCCCTCACCCATGGCCCGGCAGCGTCGAAGGTGCCCAGGAGCTACGCACCTGCGCATGCTCTGCCATAGGACAGGGCCAGTTGCTGGAGGTTCTTTCTGTGCATCTCGAGAGCAGGCGACAAAGGCGCCGAGTTTCAGGGCATGCCAATTTTGAATGTGTATTGACTCAGACTAGTTATCCACGCAGGACTTCGTAAAGAAGAAGGTTCACACACTTAATGTCATGGGACTTTTTTTGTCCCACAAATGATGCAATTTTAGGCACATCCGGTGGTGATGTAATTTTGTGTCCGCCAGGCGGGACAAATTGTCAAGTGAAAGTACAAGTTGCAGCTGGCGCCGGACAAAATGTGTCACCAGACGGGAACAAAATTGTATCAGCGTCGGATGTGCTTAAAATTGCATAAATCGTGGGACAAAAAAAGTCCCATCACATTTAGTGTGCAGACACACTTTTTACTTTTAGGCTGAAACGGGTTTACGTAAGTTAGTTTTTGTTCAGGCATCTAAGAGGTGACGAGAGTAACTGCCATTAGAGTAACTACATTACTTCTTTTTGTAAAGCCTAAAATATTTTGCAATTTTAAGCACAGCCGATGGTCATACAGTTTTGTGTCAGCCTAGCAAATTGTCTAAAGGAATTATAATCTGCAGTTGGTCTCTGACAATATGAAACCAGACGGGAACAAACTTGTATCACCGTCGGTTGCGCTTTAAATTGCATAACTCGTGGGACGAAAACTGCCCCATGACGTTTAGTCTGTAGTAGACAGACAGATTTGTAATGTACCTCACCTGCCACCTCGTCGCCACCTTCAGGTAGCTCAACCGCCTGGCCGTCCTCCCGAGGCGCAGCAAACCGCGCGTGTCGGCTGGGCCGCGCAGTAGCGCGTCCTCCTCGATGTAGCGAGACGCCTGCAGCAGTGGCTGCATGCTGCGCGTCAGCGCGCCAAACTTGCCCATGACGCTCTGGGGGGAAAGTCACGTTCCTCATGAGTAACGTAGCCCCTTTGTCAAGTTCAAGTCACGGGTGACTCTAAAACGCCGTTTCCACACGTTTCCAAGCGTAATCTTTTAAGCGTTATAGGCTTAAGCGCCGAGACGGACGAACATTCTACCATGCATGTATACTGGTAGAATGGGCATACAGGACATGAGCCCCGTCCCGTTTGAGCCCCGATGGTCTGAGCCCCAACCTGAGCCCGGGCTGAGCCCCGACCCAAGCCCCAATTTCCAAAGCCTGGATTGAGCCCCGTTTGAGCCCCATTTGATCCCCGCGACCTGAAATCACGCATTTTTGCATGATTTATTCAAGTGGGGCTCAAATGCTCAAACGGGGCTCCGATCGGGGCTCAATCCGGGCTCCGGAAATTAGGGCTTTGGTCGGGGCTCAACCCGGGATCAGGTTGGGGCTCAGGTCGGGACTCCGACCATCGGGGCTCAAACGGGACGGGGCTCATGTCCTGAATGCCGTAGAATGTTCTTTCGCCCATACTTCGTTTCACATCTTCTAGCGCGAGTTTAGGCCTGACAAAAAGTTAGTCACGCTTTTAGTTTTACTGAACTTACTAGTACCAACATCAACGGAAATGAAACAAGCGGTTCAGACGTTTATCTATGTCTTTTGAGCGGGCCCACGCGTGCCCGTAAGTGAGCAAATCGATTTGAACTCATCGGCGTCCCCGTTTCTACTGCCGTCACTTTTTTACTCGTACTTTTGAACGGAAATTGTACAGAAAAATATAGTACGGAGGTACGGAGAAAAGTACGGAACGTTCCGTACTTGTTCCATATGAACCCATGTAAATGGGTACGGTAAAAAAAGGACGGAACGTTCCGTAGTTGGCAAGTACGGACGTTCCAGGCAAATTAATGGCCAGACATGTCCCGTACTTTTTCAGTACTTTTTTCCCACAGTGTGCTTAAAAATAATCAAAATAGAAAACATTGCGAAAGTTGAAACTTCACTTGCATTTTAAATTCAGGGTTAGAAACAGGAAAAGAATCATCTGTCTGTATTACTTTACAACTCCCTTTATTTACGAAATATAGCCACTGAAAATCGATGCCATGTCCCTGAATTTAGATCTTAACAGATCGGCAGCGATTGCGACTTCCCCAAATACTTTGTAAAAGTGGAGGACGGGTCGGGTCTTCAGGCTTCCTTGCAAACCATTGACATGTGGCATTGCGTAGTGTTCCTGTTTTACGGACCATTTGAGCCCACATGACGCAAATCATTCCAGCAATGAAGTACAGCCCCACCGCTGCCCGGTCCAAGTCGCCACGTTTCACATTCATCCAGAACGCTGGTATTATTGTGAGCTGGAACAGATGAGAAACCCAAGGCATTGAATCAGTACGCAGTGTTGGCTAGAAATGTCTAGTATTATGAAGTAAAATCCTTCGTAATAGGAAGCATTTCTTAATCACATGAAGCAATTAATTCTACAATGCCTTCATTTTCTTCGTGGTTTTAAAGCAGATGTTTCCTAGACTTTTTAGAGTAAGCTCGAGTGGACGTCTGTATGATATACCCACGCTGTAAATCCGAGCGTGGGACGGGACAGGCATGCACTAGATAACTTGAGGCCAAGTGTCCTACGACAATTTCTGGTTAGTAAAATGATGCGGCGGAAATCTTTCTTTAGAATAGATTCCAAGATTCACTATATTTTGTGCCTTTTGCTCTGGGTAATTCCACGGAAGCGAATAACACTTTTTCGGCGCGACCTTACCGATTTCGCTCAAACTCGGTGAATCGATTCTTACTAGTGCCCTTTGGATCCCTGCAAAATATTAGCACTTTATCTCAAGCCGTTTCCCAAAGATATAACCCATTTGAAAATTTTCAATTTTTTTGAAAAAAGTTACACTTTCTTCAAAAAGCTAAAATTTCTCGGCCAATTTTAAAGCTACTTTAAAAACTGAGTACACCGTTGGAAAGAGCAAAAAAACCCATGAATCAAATCAAGTCATAAAACGTCCCTTAAGGTCCATGAACATTTTATCATTTTCTCTCAAACTGTAAGAAGTCGGTTTTTGCTATACCCAAAATACCTCATCTTCGATTTGCTTAAAACTTGGTGGAAAGGCTCCTCAGACCATCTACTTTAATGCCCTAAAATATTGGGAATCTTTTTTGCCCCGTTCGCCGTCCACAGGGCCCAAGGTGTGTCGGTGCACCCAGAAAACAGCAAAAAACAGCCGAAAAATTGCCCCTTTGGCCACCGTTGCCTCTCCTGGTTGTTGAATTGCGCGCCAACAGTTGCGTGGTTGCCAATTTTTCATACTCCAAACCGCTCCGCCACCTTTTTTTGATTCGCTTTCGTGAAGAGGTTACAGTAAAACTCCCCTCTAAGCTGGTCCCCTGCAAGCTTTTTTTATTTTCCTCGCTGTGTAGTGCGAGCTCGCCGAGTGACAGCGGGTGATGAGGGATGCCATAAACGGGCCAGGTCGGGCCGGGTGGGGCACACGAACCCGACTTGTCGAGGCCCGAATCCCTGAAACACTCGATAGAGCTCCGTGTTCGGGCCCCATCAACATCGGGGCCCCCTGCTTTTTTTGCCCTCCCCGGGGCACCGAGTCGACCCCCGCCGTCCCTTGCACCATGTGGTCAACGAATCGGCTGTTCTCTCGAAGCTTAATCGTCCCCCGACTTGTCAGCTTGGAGGGAGTTTTTTCTGTAGAGGGATTCGTTGCACAGCAACGGATTCAAAAGTTTTTATTACTTTTAATTCATGACAACATGCAGTGCTACCTGCAAAACAGCCCGGGCCACTGATTGTGGTCCGGATTTGGGGCCGACCGAAGAGCTTTGTAATTCTTTGACGGAACTGATTCGAAGGAGAAGTGGTCTCTGTCAGAATATAGAAAAAGTGTGTGTGAGACACTTTTTGGAACACTTTAACCTCCGAAAGATTCTTAGACTCCTGTGTCTATGAAATGGATCAACACATTTTTTTTTTTGGCGGGAAGGGGGGGAAAAAAACTCCCAGACTAAAAAAACCATGAGCCCCTCCGGGGCAGACGAACCCTAGGGACTCATAGTTCGCCATGGTCAGGAGGTCGAAACCCTAAAGAAATGCCCAAGGTGATTCAACCTATGGTCACTTCCTACCCCTGGGGTCGTGCACCATGGCGGCCTGCACCATGGCGATTAGCTCCATGGCGGCCAGCACCATCGCGAAGTGCCTCATGGTGAATGAAGGACGCGTCTAGCGAATACCTTACGAGCATCAGGCACTTTGGACACTGCTGAAATTTCGACGCTACGCACGATGGTGCTGTCGGTGTCTCTCTATCTCAAAATATTTAAAAGTTACGGAAAATTTTTGAATAAACTCTGGAGACTTCAACGCACGAGGAGGGCAACATTCACACCATGGTGCGAGCGCCACCATGGTGACCAGCCCCTATGGGAAGAACCCCCACCATGGGCGAGACCGTCACACCATGGTGGTTCTCCCCATGGTCCGACCTCCACCATGGGGAAGTCCGTTTGACCCTGGGGGTGACAACTTCCACCATGGGGGACAGCCCAATGGTCATGGAAATTCACCATGACGGCCATGGTTTTTTTAAGAGGATATGGTACACCTCCCCAGAAGCGGCATTTCCAGGGGCGCGCAGGGACCTCTTTTTAACGCCCTCCTGGCCACACCGTTCGAGGTATCGATATGGGGAAATTGGACACGGGCTCAGAAAGGGGTCAAACTCAATGACGGTGCGTTCAAAAAATTTTTGAACGCCTAAGTTAGGCCCCCGGGCAGTTCAGTTCTGGTCCAACTTTCGTTCACAACACATCCTGAGAAAATGGGAATATCGAAAAAAGGGCGATGGTACGTTCTAGATTGACATTTACTCTTTCCGGAGATGTTATCCCCTTTCCTGTGCGTTCAAAATTAGAGGTCAAAACCCGGTAGACCGCAGACCTCTGCACGGCGACTTTCGGTGATTCCGGACCGGTCAAAGAGAGGAAGTGCAATGTAACTGTCGACGAGCTGTACCGGCCCCCTACTCCGCACATGTTGTCGCCGACTTTGTTTTACTGAATAGGGGCTGCCTGGCACAGCCTGGCCCGCCACCCTCGCCCAAGGATCGGCACCGTGACAGGTCAATTTAGGGCCCCCTGCCTAAATAGTTAAATTTTTCAGCGGTTCTTTTGGAGTTGTGAACTTGCTCAGATGGATTCAACGGGCCATTGCGGTGTCAGGCGACTAAAGATTCAAGTTCTTGCGACTATTT
>NW_023144631.1:11882366-11898125 GCF_012932325.1 Thrips palmi | reverse complement strand
TCAATATTTATGTAGGATTTTGTTCGTTATATTGACATAAAGTCAATTTGCTATTGACAAAGAGTCAATACGCAATTGACTTAAAAAATAGTCAATAATTGATGACAATTTCGTCTTTATAGTGAACAATATTGTCCAGGGTTACAAAGGAAATACTACATATTATTCCTGCTAAAAAAAAACTACGTAAGCAAGGGACAAAATGTCATTAAGGGGGCACACCAGTGAAAATCGTCAAATTTTTGCCTTCTTTTTTATTTTAACTTATTTTTCTGCTATTCATACCGAGTCGAATGCCGCAAACCCCACCCCTAAATTCCACTTACTTTGGCTTGTGCACACTTTTAAAGTTGCTAAAAAGGTAATTATTTTTGCAAATTTTAGACCAATTGTTGACGTTCAGGTTTTTCACTTGAACTTCAACTACAAAACCCTTGTACCATCCAAACGCAGTTAAAAAGAGGAACATTTTGGCGCAAACGGAACTAAAATACGTCATAAGACGCATTTATAATCCGAAAAAAAAACACGTCAATTCTATGTTTCCACTAAAAGAGCTTTTTCTCAAAACACCTTTTCTGTATCTTTGTGCCACTCTCACGGGCGCAAAAATTAAGATAACTGAATGCGGTTTGCGGCAAAGTGTTCCTTAAACTTGCGTCTATGGTCTGAACCTCGGAAATGGCCATCCCATAAATAGGACGTGAGCTGCAGCCATGAAAGCGCAAAAAAATAGGTTGAAAAATTTGTTTCTAATTTTGCCTTCTGAAAAAACAAATTCAAAATCATTCTTTTTGCATGCCCGTGGTTCAGACCATAGCCACATGTGTCCTGTTGAGAAATTTTCAAATCCCGTGCTCGAGGCTCAATCCAGAGAGGCGGAATCGTGGCAGGAGTGAAGCAAGGTCGCAGAAAAATAAAGTGCACTGGCGCTCCATCTTGCCATCGCCACATCGTCCTCCCATACTGATTTTCCTTTTCTTTGACATAATCTTGAGCCGAGAATAAAATATCAATCGAATACATTTGTTACTTTTCTCAAAATGATCGTTTTTCGAAACCTCTGCATTTTCACTGGTGTGCCCCCTTAATGGAGAGAAAAAAGTCAATACGAGTCTGAGAGTGTAGAAGGTGTATTCACCCGTACTCATGTACTCATGTGCACACCAGAACGCTAAGTGATTCACCCCTCCCTTCGGTCTTGCACTCGTTTCAATGTACTTCGGACACACCACGGTCCGATGTATCAATGCATTGCGTGCCAAACATATAGTATGCAAAGCGTTTGGAATCTGAGAGAAGTTTGACAATAGAAAGAAAGGGACGCACGCACTAAATTACTATCCAGTTATTTGTGCATAAGTCTTGCACGAAACGGTGCATGCGTTTCACAATTTCACGAACTTGTGCGCAACTGCGCACGAAAATGTGCATAGTTGCGCATGTTATTCGTGCATTTTGACGCACGCATGCACAGTTTCGTGCAGGAAAACCTACATAGTAATTAAGTATGCAATTCATCTGGAAACGACCGTGAGGTCGCTTCCCCAGCGTCTGATCGGCACTCCACCGGTACGCACCTAATAAACGCTGTTTCCTCTCGACCGGTCGGCGGATGACTTGTTGAGGCTGGCAGTCGGACGCGAGTTCTTGCAGCCGCCGATTTATATATCGCTCCCTCCCCTCCCGTATCTTCTCCGCCAGTGCCTCTACGGGGGCGTCAACCTCAGGCGCTTCCCTCTGCATCGCGACGCCTGGAAGCGCAAGCTGCCTTCACAGACTGAAATGTCTTGATCAATACCCAATTTTGGCCAAGGTATAATCTATCATCCGAATTTGGCTGAAAAAGGATGTATCAGCTTCGCATGCACTGTCGCTCACACTTTCACCAGAAATTTTTGTGATGAGACCGAGTTTGCGATTCCTACGATTTATTGCTCCCTGGAGTGCAATAATAAAGTTATTGCACTGTTTTGCAATAGCCACCCCCCTTATTTTTGTAATGAAAGAGCCTATTGAAGTACTAACATCCCAATTTTTTTGCCATAACTTTTTTATTGCAATTTTATGACAGTGGCCAGATAGTAGTATTGCTCAAATTAAGGTGGGAATGGTTTCCTCACTGAAATTTGGGTCCTCAAATATCAGTTGTGATTTAAGACTCTTATTCTCGGTCTTGACGAAGTGTACAATCTTACTCTTGACGCTCCTTCTGTCCGCCACACTTGGTGCAAGAGCGACAGGGAGAAGAAAATGCTCGTCGGGATCGGAATCCGGCGATATGGCTTCACAGAAAAGAAGATAAATCTACACTCTCATTCCAGGAGAGAGTGTGAAATCACGTTAAGACGAACGTGACAAAACGTCACGCTTCTTTGAACCATGTGGTGTCACGCGCGTTGGAATGCGAATAAGCTCATTGATGGCTGATTCACATCCAACCGTTGTTAGGAACATTTTTGTTCTAGTAACATAAATTTCGTAGGAGTGAAAAAGTCAATACCACAAAAAATCAATCGTTGTGGCAGCAAATTGGCGAACTCGATGTTGATCGTGCTAAACGAACCTGTCGGCCAAGACGATCGAATTCACTTCTGCAACGACCTATCCGCTCTTGTAACAAAATTTTCGTTCCTGCATTCTTATTCCAGGAACGTGGCATCACGTTGCACTGCAGGAAATAACCACAACAAAAGTGCACAAATTTCTGGCAAATTTTTTATCAGGGATTTAGTGTACTTTTCAAGTACAACAATTGTTGTACAAAGTACAATGGAACCGGCATGACGAGTGCTGTGCAGTCCAGGGCTCGTTATGGATTGTACAATTCTCGTTGTACTTTCTACAATCCCTGTTGTACTTTTATTGTACAGTTTTTGTTGTACTTTTGTTGTACTATCCACACTTTTTCTTGCAGTGTGTAATGAATGTGATAAAATAACACTTTTCTTTGAGCTTTGTGTCACATTCGTTTGAATGTGAATACTAATTCAAAGGGTGATACATCTCACCAATTTTCGGCGATACAAAATGTATCACCGTGTACGACCGTTGTTTCGGTGATACATGCGTGTACCATATGGCCGCACAATGCTCTAAGGAACGTAACACTTAACACATTCGTTTCAACGTGATGTCACGTTCCTGGAGTGAGAGTGTGGAACCAAAACATGGATACTTAGGCGAAAACTAACCGAAAAAACGGTTGGATTGACTGGTTATGTTTTCCTGTGTAGCAGAGACCAAACAAGTCAGCAGAGAAAAGGAATCCAGTCACGCAGCGCCGCCCATATAAAGACAGGAGAGGGAGGGACGACTGCCCGACACGAAGCACATAACATGATAAGTACACACAAGTAAAACCCCCTGTTTTCAAGCGTGTTGAAGCTTCACGTATACACTGCAAACCTAACTGTCTACTTAGCACGCACTTACAAATGCATGCTTGCAAAGTACACACTTACAAACGCATGCTTGGCCAAGCATGCACTTACAAATGCATGCTTGGCAAGTACACACTTACAAACGCCTATGCTTAGCATGGAGTTATACGGCGCCAAGCATGCGTTTGTAAGTGTGTACTTGCCAAGCATGCATTTGTAAGTGCATGCTTGGCCAAGCATGCGTTTGTAAGTGGGTACTTGCAAGCATGCATTTGTAAGTGCGTGCTAAGTAGACAGTTAGATTTGTAGTGTATACGTATCCGAACAAGCGGCCTTTCTCTCCCGGCGGTTTTCGGAACACAGAAACCGATTTTATGGGGTTCAGTGCTTGCTAAACAGGCCCCTGACGAACCCGGTGATAGCTTACAAAATCAGATTGTTTATGCTTTAGTACCGTTTGGTTTTTTGCGATAAACTGCAACTTTGCAACTTTTGCGCCATTGGTAGTGCTTTTGACACAAATTTTTTGCCATAACAAAGTATTGGAAAAAAAATAGCTATAATTTTTATATTGCCGATTATTTATTTGCAGAACATAGTGATACAGTTTCTTTTAATGTAAAATATACACAGTGGTTATTGCAGTTTGAATGAGGCTGGGCTGAAAGGGTCTATTGTGTACGTACGCGATTGCCAGCCCCGGTAGCCTGGATGGATCTTCGAAGTGCCCGCCCCCCTCCCCCTTTGAAAATCATGCATTCCTGGGCCGAGTTCTACCAGGTCCATAATCGGCAACGATGCTCAAAATCGAGTTTGATGAACCACGTGGCCGCAGGAGACGGAGCTGGCCGCACCTCTCTTTTCCTTGCGCTTCATACAAAAACATGTGCTGACGTCAAACGCGGTAGGTTCGGCATGGCCCTCTTTAGAAGAAACCTTGACCATCGCTAGGCGGCGAGCCAAACTGGTCCAGCGACGCACGTGCGTCAGGGACCACGTGCGCCATTATCAGTGGGCTGGGTTCACGTGAGACCCAGTGTTTACTTATTCCTCTTTCCTTCCTTCCTCTTACAAATTTATGATGGAGGGAAAAATCAAACTACAATAAAAAGTTGGTGTGATTGCGCGGAAATCGAATCTCCTCGCACAGAGCAATTCATATTCGTTTTAATTTTATATATTCGAGGTTTGCAGCGTAGATCAGCCAAAGCGATCTGCACAACAAGCAATTTTTCTTCACCAGGTTAGGAAGCGTCCGTTCAGTTCCCGAGTTTACGGAATCCCCGTGAGATCTGCCTCCAGCCGGCGGATCATTGGACCGTAAATGCCCTCCGAGTTGACCGGCACGAAAGGGCTGACGCCGTTGTAATTTGGGAGCACCTCGTAGGAGGACCGGGCAGACGGAGCCAAGGCGTTCCATGTGTCGAGGACGTCCTGGACAAGCAGAGCAAATTCGATTAAAGTAGGAAATATAGTTTAACACCTTCACGCCGGTGCGAGAAACATGCTCTCGTACGCTACAAGCCCGAATGCCGATGCGAGAACATGGTTCTCGTGTTTGCGATCCGTCACTGCCGGCACGAGAACATGGTTCTCGTGCCAAATTACATGCTAGAGACCTAAATTTTTAGCCGAAATGTTAGACATTTTACGTAGATTCCGAATATGGGATCGCATTTTCGGTACGAGTAACCCCAACTGATTTAGATGTCCTGAACGGTAACAGCTCACGACGAGAACCATGTTCTCGTATCGGCATTTGGTCTTTTCGCGTACGAGAACATGGTTCTCGCACCGGCGTGAAGGTGTACTACACTCTAAATGATGTACAGTGAAGATTCTCCATATTATGGTGGAAATGTTCCAGGTGGTGCAGCTGACTTCGTAACATACCATTGAGAATTCACTGTACCTTAAAGATATTTTGACGAATTTCGTTGGTATTATGAAGAAAGTCTCCACCATAATATGTTGGAGCAGCCTTTCACCGTAAGACATTTACTGTGACACTAGGTTTGTCGAAACCTCTTAAGAAGAATAGCAGGAAAACTGACTACACAAATAGGCAACCCTAGCCCGCCTCATACGCTTTTACCACTCGGGACTTTGGCTCGTGTGACCTTGACCCGCTGCCCCGATTCAAGGATCTTAAAAAGTAAAATTTTGTTGCCCTAGAAATCGAGGAATCCTATTCAAAAGATCTTATAAGGGCGTTCCCCCCAAGACAATCTTATCTTAAACGCTGGCGAATTTCACTCAGTTTGACCATTTCGGACGGGCACGAGAGTAAGCGGAATATATATCTGCACGCATTATTGGTTTCTTTGATCTTTTATCTTTACATTTCAGTGAATTCAATCAGAAATTATATTGATCACTGTAATTCAAAGGATGAGACATCTCACCTATATTCGGCGATACAAAATGTATCACCGAAAAAAAGGTCGTACACGAATGTATCGTGTCTCACCCCTCAAAGAGTGAGATGTATCACCAATTTATTTTCAGTGATTTGTAGCTGTCTCAAATGATCGAACTGAGTGAAATTTGCCTGCGTTTAAGGTCAGATTGTTTTGGGGGAACGCCCAAATAAGATCTTTTGAATAGGACCCCTCGAAATATATTTGTGGCAAAATGCTCCATTTTTGACCAAATTTTAAACAGAATCTGAAGAAAAGGCCCAAACTGCTGTTATTCCAGTCATAAAGTTAAACGTAAAATTCGTAAAATTTCGGTCGTTTCTCCCGAAGTCTCCCGAAGGAACTCGATCTGAATATTCTGGCGACTGAACCTTCAAAATAAATAGAAAGCGCCGCCACATTTCGAAATTTCGGCTCAGTATCGACTGTAAAAACAATTACTTCCATGTAAACTTTCTAGATTCATAGTGATTCTTGTGCCTATACTTCCAGACACTGTGATGGCGGTGCACACTAAATGTCATGGGACTTTTTTTGTCCCATGAATTATCCAATTTCAAGCACATCCGGTGGTGATGCAATTTTGTGTCCGCCAGGCGGGACAAATTGTCTAGTGAAAGTACAATTTGCAGCGGGCGTCGGACAAAATGTGTCGCCAGAGCGGAACAAAATTGCATCAGCGTCGGATGTGCTTCAAATAGACTATTCTAGTCGTGGCTGAGTGAAGAACAAGAAGAATCACAAAAGACGCTATTTAGGGCATTTAAAGTGAATATATTTGATGAAATATGTTGCATTTACTACACTCTAAAAAAATAATGAAATTTCATATCCAAAGGAGTCTAAAATTTCATAATTACGTTCTAAACCTCAATTTTTATAACCTTCGTATGAAATTTAAGATCGTGTAATGAAACCTAAGATTTGGGTTATGGATTTTAAGATTAACTGGTTATAAATTTTTAGAACAGAGTAACTTATAACTCCGGTTCTTAAAATCTAGATTTTCGCTTTGAAAGTTTATAACGCTTGCCGATTTAAGAGCAAGGTTCTGAAATTTTTAACCGTTTAGTCCTGCTCCCTAGTCCTTTATTCATGGTAAATTAATAAATAGGTGAAGTTTTCATTTTTATCGGCATGTGTTAACATTTTCCGAACCGCTCAGGTAGGAGTCCTACACTGACAAAAATTTTGTCGTAACTTAGCGACACATTTATCGCTAATTTTTTTTAGCGACAAGATTAGTTGTGGAACGAATAGCTTGTTAAACGGCAGAATGACTAAGGCGGCAAAGCTGCTCAGAGAAAAGTAAAGAAAAGCTCATGTGACGTCAAACTGTTAATAGAATTTGGCACTGGACGATTCGTTAAAGCCGGTTTAAACTTATTTTGTATCTTGATCTGCCCCATTATAGCATCTGGTTTAAGATAATTTTGACCTCTTCATTAAAACTTGAAATGGGTTTGTCTCTGAAAATCGCGGCAACTCAGAACTACTTATGTAGATGAGCCATGGTTTTGAATCCTTGCGAAATTTAAAGTGATGTTATTATGAAGCTGAAAATAAACGTAGCGCTCCAAAGCATTTTGGCATCGTCTATTGTTAAGTTACCTTGTAAAAGGTGAGCTGTGGGTAAGGGTATGGTCCACTGTCAGCCGCCTGACGTCAGGTTGCACAAACCTGCCGCTAGGTGGCGCTTGGAGCGCCGTGCCCGTTCACCAATAAGTATTTCCGATTTATGTTACGAAAGTAAATAATTTTTGATAGATATATCATCAGTTGCCTAAGTAAGTGTCAGCCCTAGCCGTTGGCTTTCAGTTTTAAACAAAATATTACACTTAAGTCGAGAAAAACGCTTGTCCAAGTTGCCACTCGCTGGCGACTGCGGTCGGCCATTAGGTTGGGTGCACGCAAGATCCGCTTTCTGATACAGAGTCCGGGAGTGGATTGAGATGTCTCTCAGGAGGAAGACGGCCTCTTGCAGAGATAGTTAGTAAGTCCTTCATTTTTTTTAAGTGCCTTCCCAATGGGAGTGACGCTGGCGCCACGTTCTCTCGGGAGAAGTCATTGCTGTCTGAGATTTCATCATTTGTAACATATTCGTGACGAAAGGGATGAAGGTTTTATTTACACATTTTGTGGGCAGTAATGAAACTATTATCATGTTTCATAATATTGGTTGTAGAGATTCATAACCAAATGTGAATTTTCAAAACACGTAGATTCTGAAAATTAATAAACTAGTTCTTACATTTCATAAACCACTTCTGAAAGTTAAGAACAGCAAGTTATGAAATTTAAGAACGTTTTGGATATGAAATTTAAGATCCATTGTTCTACAATTAACTTCAAATCCAGATTATGGAATTTAAGAAGCATTTTTTTTAGAGTGTAGAAAATATTTGAATTAACTTCTACCAAGCAAGGGGACTTAAGCATTTGAAGTAAAAGTGCAAAAAAGTACGCTTTTGTGATTCTTCTTGTTCTTCATTCAGCCACGACTAGAATAGTCTATTGCATAAATCGTGGGACAAAAAAAAAGTCCCATGACATTTAGTGTGTAGCGAACCTGCTGGTCACGTTCTGATCTCACCTGCGGTACGGTCACGGTGTCGCTGCCCAAGGCGTAGAAAGAGCATGGCACAGTTGTTGCAGCTATGTTAACATTTTCTGGGGTGGTTCGGTTATATCGCCTCATGTTCTCCGTCGGGCCGTAGTCGAAATACGCCATGTATTTGACTGCGTCAAACATTGACACCATGAGCCGCGAATAAGTTAATTATGTATTACCATTCTCCATGGAATCACAGAAAGATATGACTTCGGATAGGGAAACTCTAATACGTACTCTTGCCAACTTGTTGAAGATAATAGTTGAAGGCAGTAATCGATGTGCTATCAAGTGTGTTCCGAGCAATATAATAGAAAAACGGCTGAAACAAAGAAACTTCATTCCCAATACGACAAACTTACATGACATTTTGTTAGATTTTTTCCTTATCGTGTTCAGACAATGGGAAAGGGTTTCCGAGATCTCCCTGAGGCTAAACACATGAAGTTCTCCGCACGGTAAAAACGGTTCCTGGTTTTCCCAGGAACTTCCTGGAAATCGCCTATACCTTCACCATTGGCTTCCTGGGAAAACCAGGTTCCGTTTTTGCCGTGCGGGAATCAGGTTATCCAGTCAGAATTTTTTTTTTCGAAATCAGCATTGTTTTCTCGCCACATTAACTGGATAGTTGCAGTTTTTCGAACGAAAGGTTCGTGTGCACAAAATACTGTGATGTCTCGTACAAAATTTCACTTAGCATTTATTGTGTTATCACTGAGAATGAAAAAGTCATGATCAATACCCAATTGAGGGCGAGGTACATTTTATCACCCAAATTTGGGCGAGGATTGTTTCCTCCCTCATCCAAATTTGTGCGAGGAAACCTTTCTCACCCAAATTTGGGTGATAAAGAATTCCTCGCCCCAAAATTTTAGTTATGATTATGATTCTTACTTTCTCAGTGTATAGGGGCAATTTGCATTCGCCAACTCACGTAGTTGAGCTCCCTTGTCTGTCCGCCAAGAAGCTGGAAAAGGTAGTAGCACGTGATGGGAGAGATGCGGCCGCACAAGTTGTAAAACACCGAGTGCACCACTGGGTTCATGAGGGCAAATTCGTTGTGCAGTGTCAGTGCTCCAGCGGCCTGTTTCAAAATACATGACAGAAGGCACCGTCAACCGATTGCACTTTACATGTAGTACACAGGAAATTTCCTGGGTACACTGGCAAATCTACAGCGTAACTCTATGCTTGAGTCAAGCATAAAGTTACGCTTGAAGACGTTACGCTTGAAATCAAGCATAGACTAGAAATTCTCCCATGCATTTACATAGGGGGAATCTTGGCGGATAGGCCTTTTACGCTTGATTTCAAGCGTACACTGTGGCAAAAAGGTACGGAAAATTCTGTTAATTTTTTTGCCAGGATTCCCCGTAGCCCTCTTATCAATATTCTCCGTAGGATCTTACAGTATTCTCCGTAGGGCCGCACAGTATTCTCTGTAAGTCCGCACAGTCTTCTCCGTAGGACCTGGAGGACTGCTCTGCAAACTGAAATGTGTGCATGGCACGCTCTATTTGGAGCATGCCAAGAAGCACGCTTTAAATTGGAGCGTGCTTGGCAGGCACGCTCTAAATTGGAGTGTGCTTACCAGGCACGCTCTAAATTAAAGCGTGCCTGCCAGGCACGCTCTATTTTAAAGCGTGCTTAGCCAGCTCACTCTAAACCACAGCATGGACGGCAACCACACTCCTGAATGCTCGTAATGGCTTTTATTTTTTAATGATTTAAGAAATATGTACAAATGCAAGGTTTCCATTTTATATTTTAAAGAAGCAACATTTCAAGTCTTGTTAGTGCTGAGATGTGTCTTACGTCAACAAAGCTTCTCAGCTATTTTCACAACTATTGATGTACTTGTACAACGGGTTAGACCTGGAAGGTTTCTTTCAATAACCATAGAGGAAACAATTAAAACGTTTCTCATCCAGAAATACACATACAGTGTATGTTCGACAAGTCTTGAAATGTTGCTTTTTTAAAGTATAAAATGGAAACCTTGCATTTGTACATATTTCTTAAATCATTAAAAAAAAAAAGCCATTACGAGCATTCAGGAGTGTGGTTGCCGTCCATGCTGTAGTTTAGAGTGAGCTTGCTAAGCACGCTTTAAAATAGAGCGTGCCTGGCAGGCACGCTTTAATTTAGAGCGTGCCTGGCAGGCACGCTTTAATTTAGAGCGTGCCTGGTAAGCACACTCCAATTTAGAGCGTGCCTGCCAAGCACGCTCCAATTTAAAGCGTGCTTCTTGGCATGCTCCAAATAGAGCGTGCCATGCACACATTTCAGTTTGCAGAGTGTATAGTCCTACGGAGATCACTGTAAGGTCCTACGGAGAATACTGTGCGGTCCTACGGAAAATACTGTAAGAGCCTACGGAGAATATTGATAAGAGGGCTACGGAGAATTACCACAAGCTGTTTACAAAATTTTCCGTAGCTTTTTGCCACAGTGTAAACTGATTACGCTTGAAAACAGTAGGCAATACTACGCTTTAGTTTTACCAGTGTACTAATTAATACCTTTGTACAATTTTTGTTCGTGGTCTCACATAATTTTGCGCGTATGTGGTTAAAAATAATACAAAATTGTATAAGTACATTCAGTGAGCAGCACGTGATGGCGCAATGCATTATGACCACTCTACAGAAAAGCGAATATAGTATGCACTGCCTGGAGCATGCCTGCAAGCACGCTCTGGATCGCGCGTACCTGCCAGGCCATGAAAGTCATGTACGCAACCGCACTGAGAAAACCTTACAAACTATTTTGGGCCTTACAAAGAAAATTAGTTTGTATAACAAAGTATTTTGAGCATACGTAAGCTTACAAAGAAAATACTTCGTAATTCACGAACTATTTCTTCGTATAACAAAGTATTTTAGTTTGTTATATGTATGCTCAAAATACTTCGTAAGGTTTTAAGAGTGCGAAGCATACATCTAGTGCTTAGGAGTTGTCTGTTCAAGTTAGCGTGTGAACGACATGTTTCATGTAGTCCGTGCGCTAGCAGCCACTATGGCAAAAACGTACGGAAAATTCTGTTAATTGTTTTGCCAGGATTCTCCGTAGCCCTCTTATCACTCTACAAATCGTAAAGCGTCCATTGTACGCTCTACCTGGTGCATGCCCGCGAGCACGCTGCAGCTGACGCACGCCTGCTAAGTCTGCACTGACTAGTGCATATAGGCTACATACACTCTCAGACTCGTATTGAGTTTTTTCTCACCATTATTGACATTTTGTCCTTTGCTTACGTAGTTTTTTAAGCAGCAATAATATGTAGTATTTCCTTTGTAACCATGTACTATATTGTTCACTATAAAGACTAAATTGTCATCAATTATTTACTATTTTTTAAGTCAATTGCGTATTGACTCTTTGTCAGTAGCAAATTGACTTAAAGTCAATATAACGAACGAAATCTTACATAGATATTGACGAAATAGTACTTTTTATTGCTGTGTAAAATACTCTTTAACAAAGGACAAAAAGTCAATAACAGGCTGAGAGTGTAGGGTTTGTTAACCGAGATGCAGGAATGAGAGGCACGGGACTTCCAAGATTTGAATGTGCGGCTTTTCGGACGAAGTTTTGTAGGTACATTCAAGATGGCTCTAGAAGATGGGTTGCAGGTATGGTCCAGGTAGAGCATACAATGTACGCTTTTCGATTTGTAGAAGGGAGAATAATAACGTCTGCACAAAAACTGTTTTTCAAGAGATACAAAGTCAATACGAGTCTGTGTAGAGAAGACATCAAAGAAGTTCCACAGGAGAATAGTGTGCACGCTACAGTTATCCCAGTGGAGTGTCCCTGCCTAGCAACTTGCCTACCTAACATCTATGTTACGATGTTGACATGTAGTGTCATGCCAAACAAAGAATCTGAATACACTTAATTACTACGTATTTGTGTGCATATAACTTTTGCACAAAATTGAGAACGCGCGTAAAACGCACGAATTCGCGAGCGATAGGGAGTCAGACACCACAATTGTATTCATTCAGCGTCGAAAGTTTGGTGTGTGACGTGCATCTAGGTCAGACTAACCTTTTTTGTAAAAACAAAACAAAAAGTCTAGTCTGAGTTTGGACACTTTGCGATGGATCAGGCTGGGTGCAACTTATTAAAATGGGTACTATTTATACACCCATTAATGGGTTGGACCCAATTAAATGGCTGCATGAAAAGTGCCCATTTAAATGGGTTCAGCAAATGGGTTCTGTCTGCTTACGCACAAATAACTACATACAAAATTTGAGTGAACTTTCGGAAAAGTTCGACAAATTCCTTTTCCGTTACCGTGAGGACGTCGCGCAGGAGGGCGAGTGTGGCGAAGGCCGTGGAGCTGAGGCGGCCGAGGTAGCCGATGGGAGCGAGCAGGTAGGTGCTGGCCAGGAGGCGCTGGTAGCGCTGGCCGTGCACGTGGTTCATGAAGAGCAGCGCGGTGCCGGCCTGGTCCATGCCCATGTAGCGCAGCCTGGTGCTGTTGGTCTTCTCGGAGACGAACTTGAGCTGGGCCGGCAGGTCGATAGAGCCCCAGTGGTACGCGCTGCAGTGGGTCAAGCAGATTTCTAAAGCCGCACCACACTCGCAATACTCTGACAACCTCGGAAACTATTTCAGGCCTTAGGAAGAAAAGTAGCTTGTCATTACTTAGTATTTTTTTTAGAATACACAAATATACAAAGAAAATACTTCATCAGTTATGAACTACTTCTTCTGGTTACAAAGCGCAAACGATATAGTTTGTACCTTGCATATGCTCCTTGCAAACTGATCCAGGAAGCGGAAGAAGGGGGTAAGTCGAGTTGAAACCGTCCAATTTTGCAAGGCCTTAACCTTGCAGGTGGGAGAACAAGTGGGGAATGTCATCTAAAAATAGATGCAAGAGGATGGGACTTATCGCACCACACTTATTTTTGGACCAAATTTTCACTCATGTTTACGTGATAGACTGATAAGAGGTCACTGAATCAACTCGACTTAACCCCTTCTTCCGCTTCCTGGATCAACTAATGTACACAAAGAAAAGTAGCATGCTGGTATGGGTCATTCTACAGAAATGTTACAATTTGATGTCCCTGCCCCTTTGTGACGAAACGGTTTGTCCTAGAAAGACGCGGTTTGCGCGGTGAGATGGTGCTTTTTGTGCTTCAAAATGATCCACTATTGGGTTTGAAAGTTTCTGAGGTTTTCAGATGGCTGTGGCCTCCGGAAGGTGCAAAATGTAAACTCCGTGGCTGTCCCGATGCGTAGTTCACTAAGTTTGCGCCTCTCGTATGTCTAAACGAGACGCAGGACAATCATTCCCGACGGCTCTATTTGCTAAGGCACTTTTATACTTTAACTTAATCCCACTGACTTTAGTAAAAAGTTTGAAGCTTTGAGCCTGCACAGAATTAACTTTTGTCCCGAAGTTTTTACTTCCCTAAAATCCACATGTGCACTGTAACGAGTTTGGCACTACAGGAGACAAACGGGAAGTCACAGCCTCAATCTGAAGACTGCAATGGATTCCGGATGAAAAAACACATCTAGCCACCAAGTTTGAAGGATGTGAGTCCAATGGCTAGCATCTAATTGGTACCCAAATTTCAAAAAGGGGGTCGCGTATTTTTTTTGTATGTAAACTCCGTACCCGATTTGCCACGGATCCCCTGTGCGTCAAACTTTCGAATTGTGGATAAAAACAATGCTTTGGTGGTCCTTTAGTCAGCTGTGTATGCGCGTTCTACTGTTCCAACTCATACGGCTGCAATCCAGGTATTTGCTTCAAAATGTAAACTCCGTAGGCGTCAATTTATGTAAACTCCGTAGACATTTCCCCTATGATTTCAGTGGAGAAAAATTTTTTTCTCGAAAAGTGTGACGCTTGATATCGTTTCGCATTCTGCATGCCGAAACAAGAAAAACAAGCCCAATATGAATGAAATCGGACAACTTTTATTTTTTCACGGTTCTAACTGCGAAATTGTAACATTTCTGTAGAATGAGTCGTATGAGGTGTTTAGAGTATTCGTGAGCTTCTAAAGAAAATACAACGTGATTTACGAAGTTTTTTTAAGTAAATCAAACTAAAAATATTGTACCTTGCATATGCTCTACTTCGTCAGGTTTGAAGCCTGCCTCTTGGGCACACTTGTGACCCAATTATCCGTGTACGGTCTGGTAGGTTGTCACTAGCGAAAACAAAATAGTCGGATGTGCTTAAAATTGCATAACTCGTTGGACAAAATACTGTCCTAAGGCCTTTAGTGTGTATTGTTGAGTCAGTTCCTAAGAGTGGCCGTCTCCGTTTTCATGCGGAATACGTTCAAACACTTGTGGTGACACGCTGAGAATACCCTCACTGTGACAAAAAGCTACGGAAAATTCTGTTAACAGCTTGTGGTAATTCTCCGTAGCCCTCTTGCCCATATCCTCCGTAGGACCTTACAGTATTTTCCGTGGGCCCGTACAGCCTTCTCCGTAGGTTCTGGGAGACTGGAGTCTGTATAGTCCTACGGAGACGGAGAACACTGTAAGGTCCTGCGGAGAAGACTGAACGGGCCTAACGAGAATACTGTAAGAGATTGCGGAGAAAACTAATAAGGGGGCTACAGAAAGTCTTGGCAAAAAAATTGACAGAATTTTCCGTACCTTTTTGCCACAGTAATGTAAAGCACTATTGGTCAGAACTCACTAAAAGTCCCAGAATTCAGAGCTCGTGTCGCTCAGAAGCAAGTTTTCTCGTCCGAACAAATATCCTCGGAAAGTTATCAGCCAAACGTCGAAGCATCGCCGCGCCAGACGGTACACTGTAAGCAGAATCCTTAGCTTAGTTGAACCTCCCGGATTCTACCTGACATGAGACATGTAAGAGAAACATGCAAATTCCAACCTTTGAAGTTCAAATACTCCCGGTACGGAGTTCATTTATAAACGTCATCTGTATTTCGTGGGAACAGAACAAACCTAGACTGTTTTCCTTGATGTAAATAAAGGTAGCCGCATTGGATAGGATGCCGGGTGGGAGAACAACCACAGCGCGATACGAGGCGCACGTTCTGCTGCGAACTCGGAACACTCCAAGGACGTAGCCGTCAGATGTCGTCACGTTGTAGTTCTCACCGGCAAAGCCGAGCTTCTCCGCTTCCAAGTCCTGAAATGTGCGGCATTCGTCCAAAAACAGCGTCTCTTCCGGGGGATTTTCACATTCAAACAAATGTGACACTATGCCCAAAAGGTACGTGTCATTTTGTCATATTCGTTTCAACATAGATGTGAAGTTTAAAGGGAGCTTCAAGTCATACTAATGGAGATACAGGAGATATGCGAAGAAAGAGTCTGCCAACTGTTC
>NW_023144631.1:11863482-11881866 GCF_012932325.1 Thrips palmi | reverse complement strand
ACATCTACTCTTTCCTATTTCCTACTTACAAGGTAGGTTTACGCCAGACCGCGTCTTTTCGTAACAGGCTTCGCGATGTTTCGCTGCCTGTTCCTCCAATCCGCGCCTGGCGTACCTACCTTGGCCTGCGGCGCTAGCCTGCCTTCGGCAGGCAATGGCTTGTCCATCGTCGGTTACTTCTAACTTGTTGCATGCTGGGGGGCTCCGACCCCAGACCTCCCTTCATTCTAGGTAGAGTTGCTTCATCTACAGTGACCCTTGTAACCTTTGAACTTATCGAGGATGGGGGGCTCTGCCCTCAGACCCCCCCCCCCTCCCCCTTCTTCAAGGCAAAAGGCATCCTACCTGCAGAAAACTCGATTTTTCGCCGTTTTTAGGTGCTTTTCGGCTATAAAAACTGAACCAGTTGAGCTACGATGGTGAGATTTCGCGTGTGCCGAGCCAAGGACATGCCTAAAGAGTGTGCAAAATCTCACCGAGATCGGCCGAGCCGTTCAGGAGGAGTAGTGCGGACAGACACACACACACACACACAGAAAAAACTTTTCAACCCCACTGGAGTAACAGGCTTCGCTATCGCTCAGCCAATCAGCCTGGTGAAAAAACGAATCTGAAACAAACAGAAATTTTGTGTTGAGATTATTGTAATAGTAAGGGAAACATTTGAGAGACTGATAATGAACTGTCAGAAATTTCTGTGAACAAATGGGAAAAATCGTGAAGTTTTTCCGAAACTTCTGCATGGAGCTCTCCATAAAGGCAAACTCTGGGCTTTCTCCGAAACGTTTCGGAATTTTGAACAAAAATGCATGTTTTACTATCAGGAAATCACAAAAAAATCTCATTCAACGAACGTTAATGAAAGCAGATGATACTCGTTTGGTTTTCTTCTACGGGGTAGTATGGGCTCATTCCAAAGATAACTTTTAAAAACTGAGTCTTTTGTGCCGTGGCCTGCACCGCCGCGCCATGAGACTAGGGCTTGCCGCGCCGTGCCCGTTGGCCCCCTCTGCGCTGTAGCGGGAAGGGATTGTCAATGCTGCGCGCAGGCCGTCGCGCGCGAGGAGGGGGTGCCATTGTCGAATTCCGCGCAGGCTGCGCCGCAGCGACAGACTCATCAGCCCGCCCCGGCAGCCAGCCCCTATTATATTGTTAGGATACGCACTTGGTTTTTGGACTCTCGAGTGAAAGCTAGCTGACACCTTTATGTGTCCTGTAGTTGTAGTTTTAGGTATGTTTTTGTAAAGGTATCATCTGCTAAAAAGTTTGCAACTAATTAACAAGGTAGGTGTACGCCAGACCGTGTCTTGTTGTAACAGTCTTCGCGATGCTGCGCCAGTTTCGACAATCCACGCCTGGCGTTTGCACCTATTTTGACCTGCGGCGCTACCCTGCCTTCGGCAGGCCATGGCTTGCCCATCGTCGGTAACTTCTAAATTGTTGCATGCTGGGGGGCTCCGCCCCTCAGACCCCCTTTCATTCCAGATAGAGTTGCTTCATCTACAGATAACACGATCTTGACCGTCGTTACTTTTCAACTTGACGGGGCTGGGGGGCTCCGTCTTCAAGGCAGAAGGCATTTGCCTCGAGGGGTGAATCACTCAGCGTTCTGGTGTACACATGAGTACATGAGTACGGATGAGTACACCCTCTAATACACACAAATTTCACATTTTAAATCGTTTTTTGGCTTTATCTACCCGTTTAGACTACACACTACGCCAAATCGTGCAAGAAATGAACGAATTTTGCTCTTTTCAAACTTGTGAGTACACTGAGCACGGGCCACTTTGTACACATGAGTACACGAGTGATTCACCCCTCGATTTGCCTGCAGAAAACACTATTTTTCGCAGTTTTTTAGGTGTTTTTCGGCTATAAAAACTGAACTAATTGAGCTAGGGTAGTGAAATCTCGCGTGTGCCGAGCCAAGGACATATCAAAAAAGTGTGCAAAATCTCAGCCAGATCGGCCGAGCCGTTCAGGAGGAGTAGTGCTGACAGACAGACAGACACACAGACAAAACTTCTCAACCCCATCTGAGTAACGGGCTTCGCTATCGCTCAGCCAAAAAATGAGGGAAAGGTGAACCCCTATTTGTTCAACTCAGTTTTCATAATAATAAGGGAAACCTACAGGATATAACTCAAAAGAGCCCGAAGGAGATTGTCCCTTGTTTGGCAATTTCAGACTAAAGAATGCTTCGGCGAAGCCCTCTTTAATATATCTTAGAAAAGACATGCATTTTACCTCCCATGAGGACCCAAGTAATGCTCCGAACAACATTTGTTCAAGCCCTGAGAAAATATCTCTGAAAAAAGATGGAAAATGAATGAGGTCTCCATGAACGTGATTATAGAGTTTTTCTCCATAAAATTTCGGAGCTAATTTCTAACAGTGTGAGCTCCATATTGATGCCACATGGAGGAGAAGCAACAACAGTTTACAGATCATATCAAATACTTACGACGCCAGAGGATTGCTCAACCTCCATGAGTCGTTCCGGCCCCTGCCTCCTGTCCGGGCCCCAATTCAGCTGGATTTCATCCTCGTCTTGAGGGAATGGTGGATCCTCCTGCGGTGGAGCCGACGGGGCATGTGAAGCAGCAGCTTCATTGATCGTGGCCATCCTTGCCACCACCGTCTTGACTATCTCCTCCTTCTCTGCTTCTCTCCTCTGCGCTCCCTCTTCTTCCTCCATCTTCTTCCGCTTCCTCTCCTCCTCCAACTCGACCTCCCTCTTCCTCTTTCGCTCCACTTCCTTCAACTCTCCCAACTCCTTCCTGATCTCCGCCATCTCCCTCTTCATTGCATTCATCTCCCCACGATGCTCCCCCAACTTCTTCCAAGTGGCATCCATGTGTAACTCACAACGGCAGGAGCAGTAGCTCGAACTGCTCGCACTTGCACTCGCCCGGCGGCGCTCTTCCTGGCCAGGACGCGAGCGTCTCGATCCTCCTGATCCTCCTGAAGACATGTCGATGTTGATTTGGCTGCAACAGAAAAACAATGGAGCTTTTGATTTTTTCCTTTACTGCTATGAATCGAGTAAAATAATTTGGTGTAATGATGCAAACCATCCTGAGGCACAATGATCAAATAAAAACTCAATGTGGAGATAAATCAAGTTATTCCCTTCTTCCGCTTCATGGATCAAATATTTCTCACTCTTTTCGGGTAAGAATCAAAATTCTTACCACATTTTGGGGTGAATTGTTCTACCTCCCATGCTCCATCGTGCACGTTGGGTTAAGGTATGCCCATTTGTCGTAGGTTTTGCTCCAAAGGTTGCGAATGAAATCGTTTTTCATAAGTTGTTAGTTAAGTTCGGGACAGTTCTGATTCACATTACCATGTTCCATAAAGTGTTTATGATCCCCTTTTGGGGTTTCAAAGCTATTTTGATCCCGACGAAAATTTACATATATAAATACTTCAGGCCTGGGAGTAAAGCTTCCATGACGGGCCCCTCGCCGCCGGGGAATTCAGCGGCACCTCGCGAGGAAGGCGGCGGCATGCTTTGGGCCGACGGGACTGTGGTCGACTTTGGATCGGGCCGTGGTTGCAGAGAAACCGGGGTCGACTATCCCTCGTGCTCGCCTCTCGTAATGCGTTTCCCTCCTTCCTCCATCTTGATCCGCTAACCTTCCTCCTCCAAGACCTTTTCCCTTTGCTATTCCTTCAACTAATTGGTCTGCCATTGGCCTCTTCATTGCATTCATCTCTCCACCTTGTTTTTCCAAGATCCATGTTTATTTCCAAAGGAATTTTCGTATTCTCGAACTCTGCACTTGCACGGGGGGTTTCCTGGCCAAAGCGCTATTTTCCCTCCTAAATATGTCGATTTTAAAATTTGGTAAAAAAAATGAGCTTATCGATTTTTTTTTTCATGATGGTTAAGAATTTGTTATGATGAATCCATCCTGAGCCAATGTTTCTCCAATGTGGATAACTAAAAAATTTTTCTTCTTCCCCCGGCATACTATTTTTGGGGTAAAATCTTAAATTCTTCCCACTTTTGGTGAATTTTTAAAAATCCCATGCCCATCTCAAAAGGGGTTAATTCCCCATTTTTATTTTCCCCAAAGTTTCTAAATCGTTTTTCATAAAATTGATTAAGTTGGGACATAATATTACAAATTTTAGTGCACTTTTTCCAGCTTAAAAAAAGCTAATAATTAATAATATAATGGAAGTTTTGAGCTATGCATGCCGGAATCTTTTGAAAATGAGTCGAAGAAGTGAAAAATGTCAAGGTCAACCTTTTACGACAAAATAGTATGCGCAAGGAGATTTTTTAAGATACAGCCAAAATAGGCTCAAAAAGACTCTTCGACTGGGTTAACAGCCTGGCATGTGCCTTCAAAAGTCAAACTTTAGTCTCCCCAATGAAAAATTTTATATTCCAAACAAATTATGACTGTAGGATCCATTTGGAAAATGGCAGGATTTTCACCAGAACCTCCCCTTAAGACTTGAGTCTGAATTCTCATTTCAGAGTAGGCAATCTAAAAATAATAGCCCGAATTTTTAGACTTTTTTGATAGTGTTGCCATTGCGGGAAATGCGAGACCATTCATCTTATTCAGTACGCACATACAGCTGGTAGTTCATGTACAGGCAATACAAATATTGCAACAAGGATGGTGCCTCCTAAAGGGTTGCAAATAGGTCCTTTAAAGATCCAAGTTATTGTGGCAAATGATAGGTGAGCGATTCTCACGTTTCGGGGTAGTTTCGTTTCTTCTGACTCCTGTGCCCAAACGAGCGCAGATATCGACATGGGGTTTGTTTAGGGAGGGCCATTACCCACTAAACGCACACATTTCGAAAAGTTCTCGTTCGTTGGATTGGTCTACGTAGCGTTTGGAATACCCCAAATGTAACTTCCGTGATTGTCCAAAGAGAACATACTCGAACTTTCCGCCCCCAGTGTGGCGGTGTGGTTCGAAAATGCTGCCCACTGTCGATGGGGATTCGAAGCTTGGCATGTCTCGAGCTAATTTCGACCGAAGACCAATACGCCAGACTTCTTTCAAAGGTACTTATGCTGCAACGAAAAATGTCCTCCGTATATTCAATGTAACTACACAAATTTCGAAAAGGCAGCTCTGGACTTCTCCCCAAGCCAAACTTTTAACTTTCCATGACACAAGCCATCAAAGTGGAGTCCCTGGGATATAATTGCATGGTTCGCGGAAATCTAAGATGCTGTACACGGTCTCAAAGCGGGCTAGAGCATTATAAAATGGCGTGTATCAACAATTACCTGTAACTTCCGTGGCACCCTTTACCCAATGTTGCAGGAGCACTAGGTGAAAAAATTTTCCGCTGAAATGTCGGGCTTAGAGTATCATTTGACCCTGGAACGACTTTGAAGCCACAGCAAGCCCGAGTCAGCCGTTAAAGCTGATTTTCACACTTTGTAACTTCCGTGATAACGTAATTTCCGTGATCAAAACACCCACTAAAACGTATGGGAATACCTTATGGCTCATGTTTTTAGGAAGATAGTACAAGGTCTTTACTATAAATACCATTGCCATAACTCTAGTATCATCCAGGACCCCAATAATCAGAAAAACTTAATTGGATATTTCTCACTTTCGGCAAATCAGAGACGCCAAAACTACCCCGAAACGTGAGAATCGCTCAGGTGTCTCCTAGAACAAAAATACCTGGAGAAATAACAATACCAAGTTTAAAGTTTTTAGATCTACTAATTACTTTGTTACAGTAGTGCATAACACCTTCATTTTTCAGACTTTTAATAAGCAATGGAATTTCAGTACCTAGACACAACGACCGATTATTATGGCATGGCTGGTTCCATACACCAGTGCGGCCAAGAAGCCGTTCAGGTTTTGGAACTTAAAACAAGAAAAAGATTATAATGGGCCACATTCAGCGACACACTACATTAAATTGCGGTGTATTTGAAGACATGTTTCTTAAGGGGGCAGTAGCGTCATTTGCACGTGTTTTGACGATTTTCGAACCTCCTGTTTAGACGCTAATATAAAGATAAGTATGAATGCCAGAGACAAACGGCAGGCACCATTTGAAAGATAAAAGTTTTTACAATATTTTCAAAAAAAAAATATTTTGTTTTAGCATTGAATTAGGATGTTTTGTGTTCTATGCAAAAATGGTCTGCAAAATTACATGGTGTCACTGCGCGCACGATTGCAGCCAAAGTTTTTAACTTTTTACCAATCGGTAAAATGCATCTGAAAAAGCATGAAATTGCCCATAAAATGACCCTTGGGTTTCAATATTGGGCAAGAAAAACTATTGAAACGCTCATCTTCAACTTAAGATGGAAACGAACCACATTTTTTCTGGCCCAATATTAAAACCCAAGGGTCATTTTATGGGCAATTTCATGCTTTTTCAGATGCATTTTACCGATTGGTAAAAAGTTAAAAACTTTGGCTGCAATCGTGCGCGCAGTGAAACCATGTAATTTTGCAGACCATTTTTGCATAGAACACAAAACATCCTAATTCAATGCTACAACAAAATATTGTTTTTTGAAAATGTTGTAAAAACTTTTATCTTTTAAATGGTGCCTGCCGTTTGCCTCTGGCATTCATACTTATCTTTATATTAACGTCTAAACAGGAGGTTCGAAAATCGTCAAAACACGTGCAAAAGACGCTACTGCCCCCTTAACCCATACAAAGTTTGGAAATCCTTGCAAAATTGAGAGAATAATTCGTCTGCTTATCCATGTTATACTGAGATATACAGGACCCATTAAGAAGAACAATACCTTCAACCAATTCACAAATTTACAAAATACTTCTCAGGTATGCCGTTCAATAAGAGTTTCAAATTTTACAGTTGGCAAGAACGGCAAAGGGGCGCTTTCCAAAAACAGTGACTTCTGTCAACTTAGTGTGGAAGGTTAAAGTCGTCTTAACGTTACTTAAGTTCTTGACTTTTGTCACTTAATGAAAATGGTTGGCCTTTGAACTTAGGATCAAACCAGAGACGCAGAAGCTGTTTGAAAATACCCTTGTTCGCCGCGTGCAACATGTCGCAAGTCATTCCAGCTACGCCAGTTCCGACAGTCCACACTGCGAGAAAAGATCACGGTATATCCTGTACTGATTACTCCAGACTTCACCGTACTTTTTTTAACAGGCAATGCCGTCGTTTTTTTACAGGCAATACCGTACTTTTTTTACAGGAAACGCCGTACTTTTTTTACAGGGAATCCCGTACATTTTCCCCCGGCAATCCCGTACTTTTAATACCTATCAAAAACTGCTATAATCTTGTTCAGTCGATTGACCCTCTTTTTCCAAGTTCCTGATGTACGCAACTGCTGAAGTCGGCCTCCTGGACCCCTCTTCCGACCACTCGTTGGAAAGGTCTTGACGAGACCTATTGAAAGGTGCAATAAAATTTTTCAGTCGGTCGACCCCCTTTTTTCAAGATCCTGATGTGGACACTTCTTGGAAGCGGCCTTTGTTGGGACCAGATCTGTCTTTCCTACGGCATGGACTGTACGGAAGAACGGTAACTACTGTTAAAAGACTACGGAATATTTTGTAAAACAAGTATGGTAAATACTGTAGACTGTACGGAGGATACTGGTTTTTGAAGTACGGTAAAGTTTGGCAAAAAAATTATCCAGGATTTACCGTCATTTTTTCTCAGAGTGCACGCCTGGCGTTTACACTTACCTTGAGAGGCGCCTTTGCGAGACATCGGTACTTATTTCAATCAAAGTAATCGCAAGTCGGGAAAGCATTTGGATTTTACGTTTTTCCTGGGGTCTCCACCCCTAGATACCTCGTGTTGAGCATGGAGCGGCAGGGTTCGCCGGCCAAACTGCATGGCTTGTTTGCGCTGGTACCCCCGAGAAGGTAAGAAAGACGTGTAAAGTCTGGTCTAATTATGCCCTATTGAAATTAAAATGTGGGTTGGAGGATGAAATGGATTCCATTTTCGTTTTCAGCACCCTCAAAAACTCAGGAAATAATGTAACACTTGGTGTGAAAACATCAGGCATTAAAACGTTAACTTTTTCCTGCCTTACTTTCAGTCGTTTTTGGTTCTTATGACCGAATGGATTGAGATAGAAAGCTGAATCATAGGCGAGCCAATGAAAGACCCTGCAACATGTCAGCTGCAAATCGGCCGAGCCGTTCAGGAGTAAAGTCTCGTATTGACCGTTTATGTCTCGCCTCTACATGATCTATTGACAATTTTATCTTTGTAACGATCAAAGTTGTGCATAGTTAAGGAGAAAATAGTACATTTTACGTTTTCTCAAAAACCGTTATAACCCAGCCAACATTTCAACATTCTGAAGATGTCCTTGGAATATTCTGATTGGGACACAGGATACTCCCCGGACGACATTCCTGGCACATGCTCAGGAGTAGTGAATGTATGTTTTGCCATAGTCCTGGGAATATCCTCAGGAGTACTCTCTGGTACATGCTTTGGGTAGATGGTTGGGACCATCGCAGCCCGGGGCAAATGAGGTCAAAATCAAATCTCGACTATGTCATTGTTCATTCCGTCCAACCTCCTTCCCACCGTCTCAACCAATTTGCTTTCTTTGTCCGGGATTCGAACCCCGATCCTTCATGTTATGAGCCCGATGCGCTGCCAACTGCGCCATGGATGAGCTCTGCGAGAACCTGCCGCACTGTGGGTCAGAATCGGAAAAACCTTTGCAATATGACGATTCGTCAAGTTCTGAATTGTGGAAAAATAGATCGTAGGTGTGAAAGAGGAATGTCAACGCTGCTAAAAGGCGAAAAAAATTCGTCTCTACCCCCCACCTGGTCGCCAGGCTCGACGTTTTTGTCGCCACCGTTTGGAAGCAGGCGCGCGACCCAGCGCGGAGCGGAGAAAATGTACCTTCTTTCAGCGTCGTTCTACGGGACTCTACTTCGTTTGAAGATTGTACAAGCACGGTTTCCCGTAGTTTGAGATCTCGTCTTTCCATTGGTACCAAAATTTTTCAGGTAGCGTTTATAGTTTTGGCGCTAGAGCCAAAACCAAGTGACCATGCACATTTGTCTATTTTTTTACACATTTCTCTCACAAAACAGGCTGCCAAACTTTGCCAACCTCTTGCAACCTCCTGATTCTTATCGCGATGTGAAGCTTAAAGTGTCCCCTTTCGAATGCACCAAGCGGAATTTGCGCCAATTTGCGCCGAGAGGCCCAAAAGGCGCGATATTCGTAAACATTTAGTGTGATGCGTGCTATGTGTCCGTTCGTCTTTTCGTTCGTTTTGGGACTTCCCGTGGTCCGATCTTCACCAAATTTGGTATGCAGCCTCCTTGGGTGACCCTTAGAGCTGCCCCGTGGCAGCAAATCCGATCCGAGCCCCCGGGTTGGTGCAGCAGGTGCATCATGGTCTACATAGGGTCGAAGAGGATTTACGCCCGATTTAGGCACAGTATGCAGCGAGAATGGCATGTAGGGGTATTTTTGGAATCGGGGCGACAAGAAAAAGCCAACGGTGCTAGTTTCGAGCAAATCGGAGAGGTTTGGACCCGGGTTCAAATCCCGGTGGGGGGACCATTTTTTTTAAATCAATCTTTGCATTCTTTAATATGTTGTTGGTGTTGCTAATGACGAAAATAACATTCATTTAGACCCAGACCCAGGTTCAAAACCCGTAACGGTTAAACATAGGCGTAATTCGAGAATTTTTAAATGTACGGGACAAGCTAAAGTTGCCGATGTGTATCGCCACTTTTCATGCTGTTCTGCTACACCAATGAGTCAAGGGTACGCCACTGACTCAAAATAACGCCAGAAATGGTTTCAGTGCACCTGGAAACACTTCGGCAAGTAAACATTCGGAAAGATTTCTGAAAATTTGTGTTTCATGGCTACGCCACTGGGTCTAGGGTACGCCACTGACTCAAATTGGCGCCAGAAATGGATTCAGCGCACCCCAAAACCCCCTTCACTGAAATTTCACATCGATAACTCAAATCGTTTCCATGGTAGACATTTTGCAAAGGTTTTTCTGATTCTGACCCATAGTGTGCCGCCGCGCCGCAGGTGACTCCGGAGGCTGCCCGCCGCGCCACCCGCAGCCCGAAGTGGAGGGGGGAGAGGGCGGGGCTGGCCGGCCGGCCAGCCGGGGTCGCCTGGACTCAGAGTCCGGCGGTTCCGGCGGCACCTCTACCGCTGTAGATGGCTCATTAAGCGACGTGCTAGCAGCGTCGGCCGCTCCCCCGCCCCTCCTCCCCCCCGTCGCGCTCCTCCTGGCTAGACCGGAAGGGGCTTCGGTTTTGGACGGAGTGGGGGAACCTCCGAGACCCGGAAACAGCGAGGATGCGGGGTGAGGAGGGGCTGGGGTGGTGGAGGGTGGCCGCATGCCGCCTTAGCGCGTTTCCCCCACCCCATTTTCCGGGGCCGGGCTGCCTCGACGGCCAGCCGTGCGTCCCGTAAGGCTCATCCAGGAGGCCCGGTCTAGAGGAAGGAGCGCGACGGGGGGGAGGAGGGGCGGGGGAGCGGCCGACGCTGCTAGCACGTCGCTTGGCTCATTTCTCAGAGGACGGACTTGAAATTTTCGCGACGCTAATGAGCGTCACATGCGCACCGACAGGTATTTGAAAGGGCCTAAATAAAACTAGGCAGAGCTAACGCTCAAGGCTGAGCCTAAGATTCCATATTTTTCCTGAGGGCTAGGTGTAGGTGGTGGGGGTGGGGGTGACTGAGGGTTTGATAGGGTTTTGGCTGTGATATCTTATATTTCTGTTCTTCTACAGAAATGTAAGAAGGATAAATGTAACATATTTTCCCTTTTTTTTTGTGAATAACAAAAACTGCTAATATAGTAGGTTTTTAATCAGTGAAGACATGCGTCAATATAAGTTACAAAAGGTTTGATTTTAAAAATGAAATACGTTAAAATTTTAGATATGACACAAACAGTATAGAAACTTCAACACGCAAAAATGTAAAAGAAAGACATGAATATGTTTAAGGCACTGATACTGAGATATTTTAATTTATGGTAAAGCTGTTTTGAATCTCCTGGGTCAAATCCATTTTCTGATGAAAGTGCCGAACATATTGGTTTAGAATGACTGCATTGCTTTTTGGAACTCTTCTTGGTAAAAAATTTTTCCTTGCAAGAGTTGCAAGTTCTCCATTCCAATGTGTGTAATATATTTTCAAATTTATTTTGGTACTCATCAGGTCTAAAACACTGTTCATTTGTATCATGGTTGTTTTGCTGCTGGTCATTTTCAACATGAGATTCATTTGTACCATTTTCTATATCATTTGCAGTCATATCTAGAAAAGCAAACCAAAGTATGACAGATAACATGCATAAAATTTGTAATTTTATAATGTATGATACATAAATGCACTTCTCTTACCTGCAAAAATATCATCTGGTCCCCACTTTGGAAAACGAATCATGTCGTTATCAGATATAGGCAAGCTGAAGTAAAGTGTGGGAACTGCTTTTGATAGCAACCTCTTTCTGGTTTGAGGATTGTAATACTGTGAACTGTCAAAATGATCACTGCACAGCCCATGCTTGCCATGCAATTTAGACGAATACTGGTTCAGCAACTCAATATTGCCACTGTTCTTGATCCATAGCTTACATCTGCAAACACAATACATAATTTTTTTTGCATAAGTCACATGAGGAAGCAAGCACAAAATAAGTTATGAAGAGTAGCAGCTAATAAGTACCTATTTAAGTTTTCATGATTGATTTGTCCATTGATAACAATAGCTGGAAAAGTGTGCACTGTTTGTCTGTTGGAGTTGGAACAGTTTTCAGCAAAACACTTCCGAGAAGTATTAGTTTTTAATTTATTTGGAGGGACCTGAAGAATAGCGTTGACCAAACATGAAAGAAAAATTTTAAAAATAAAAAGAGCGGACAATTAAAAGCAAGATAAAAACCATTGATGACAAAAAAGGTGATCAAAAACATCAAAGTTAGTTTCAACTACCTCAACTTGATTGGTTCTCCTACATAAAACATCATTTCTTGCATTAGATCTATCGTCAGGGATAGAAATAACTGAAGTTAAGTTATTACCATTGTCGAGTGTTGGACATATCTGTTCCTGCACAATAAAATATGGTGATCTAATAAAGTGAATAAATTGGATACAATTCACCACTTTGGGTTCAAAGTAGATTTGACATAAAATATTTACCTGAACAAAGTTTCCCCTTTCAAAAACATTGTTGTTTTCTTCGTCAAATAATGTATCTAAATTGAAAGATCCAGTTTCAGTCAAAATCGAATAACCTTCAGGTTCATCAAACAATGTATCTAAATTGAAGGACCCAGTTTCAGCCAAAATAGAACAAGCATCAGGTTGATTCATATCTATTTCTACAACACTTGAAAATGCATATTGGTTATATTGGTCAGGTTGTGCTGTGACTATTGGTGGTTGGTTTGTTTCGTGCTGATGTTGATTTCTTTCGAGCTGATGAATATTCTCAGTTGCAGTATAAACCCCACTCTGATGAAGTTGAAAATATTGGATGGGTTGCACATTAACACATTCTACTGCTTGTTCTTGTCCTTGATTTTCTTCAGTTTGCTGGTAGACTTGCTCTGCAACCTGCGTCAGATCAAGAATTGAACATTATCTATGGTGAAATACGAATACATTCCCTTTAAATTTTCAATGAAGACAATTCTATTTCTCCCTCATGAGCAGTAGCTTGAATTGAAGTTTCAAATCACTGTTCAGATCTCATAGACAATTTTGAGATTCAGTTCTTTGGCTTCCCAACGTAACATCCCCCACGCATTGACCCGCCATGTAATAGCAGCCGCCATATTGTCAACGCAGCAGCACATTGCCGAAGGGGTTCAGTTTACGATTTAAAAAGAAGTACAGTTTTACGAGATCACAAACAAGATAAACATTGGATTTAAGGTAAATTGTTACAGGATGCATTGTCATTATTTGAGGTGGAAGGTGATATTGTGTGGTTGATCTCAGTTCCAGTTGCCGCCCAGCTCTGATCAAGTTGAAAGTTTTCAACGGGTTGCACACTTACACACTCCACTTGTAGCTCTTGTCCGTGATTTTCAACTTGCTGGTGGTGTTCCTCAGCACCCTGCATCAGATCCAGAATCAAACATTATCTACAGTAGAAAATTAAACTAACATGAGATTTCAGAGTTCAAAATGGCAACGAACATTGTCATTTACTGAAATGGAAGGCACTGCTCCTCTTTTAAGTTTTCTGTTTCCCTTTTCTTCAGCTAAGAAATGATTGCTGCAAATGAAGATATTCTTGGTGTTACACTCTTGTTTGTTTTGAATATTTATCCATTGACGCCACTGTGTTTGTTGTATCTGGTCTTTTGGGAGTCTGCAAAATGAAACATAGTTTTTTTAAAAATTAGGCACTGTGAAGAAATTGTGGCAGGCCAGGCATTATAGAGCAACATAACCCCTCTTGAGGATAAAGACACTTGTAAATATCGAATAATTGAATGGACTTTACCCAAACAAGCGAACGCCTTCGACTATAGGTTGGGTCGCAAACCGGCACGACAACACGCAACATCTTCTTCTGTCTGACATTTCGCTGGCACTTAATGCATTTCATTTGGGATTTAGTCATCAAGGATTTACTTGTCATTCCGTTTCACGCTCACGACGACATCGGCACGTCGGCTGCTGCGGTTCAACTTTTTGCTTGGTCCACCCGACATTGGTCATCCTTTCCTTCCAAATGTACCCGACATTAATACTTTTTGAAACCAGGTTGACCAACATTTCGTATGAACTCCGAACCGTTTCTACGCCTTTCAAAGCAGCTTTTACGTAACTTGGAGATGATATTAAAACACATTTACACCTTTTTTGTTTGAAAGCATCATGTTTATTGTGCTAACTCTTGCGTGGAACGTAATTTGTAAACAATTTTAGCGTTTGCAAGTTGCCCCCACCATCCTGTGAGGTTCAGAGCCTCTGGCACGGGCTGCGGTCTAGGGGCTGTCGTAAAATGGAGGCTTCGCAGTTAACAACTGAAACCCAACATTAAGATTGAAAGAACGTTAACGATCGAAATCTGAAACATAGTTGAAGTGGCTCAGCCAAATATGGGTGCAGTATGCGCAGATGCATATCGTCGGCGAGAAGGACAGCGCAAGCGCTGAAATTGAAAGCTATGGGTCCGAATTTTCGAACAAAGGGTAATTGACATGGTGAAAATATTTTTAAATCCTAATTTTGGGTGAGCAAAACTAAATTTCCGCGAAGCAGGGTGAGCATATGCATTTCAACCAAACATCAGTTAACGCAATTTGGATAGAAACTAAGGGAAACTCATCTCACCCGACTTTGGGATAATACAACCTCATTTTGCGCAATGTGTGCGTTGCTTAAAATGTTCAGGGGGTTTTCTAGGGACTTGAAAAAGTCAAAGTCGTCCGAATGTTCTGATCTGACATCCCGGGGACATGCAGTCCGGATGAATCACAGAACGGTGCACGTGAGAATGTTCTGAGGACATGCGGAAGAGGTGCGAACCGGGACTATACCGGGATGGTCCTGAGCGGGAGACTAGTGGGACATCGTCCGGGCTGTTGATGTTCTGAGGAAGTCCCCACCAGGATAACGCCAAGAGTATCCCGGCACGGACCTCCCTAGAATATGCAGCTGTGCTCTTAGGTGTGAGTGTCCCGCCTGGAAGACCAGGGGAATATTCTCGGGAGTATCCCGGTCGAGACATGGACATTAAATGTTGACAGGGAAACAAGAGAGAAAAAAGTCCATCTAGGTCTGAGAGTGTGGGCTTCGCTATCGTTCAGCCAAAACCTTTCAGTCGGCCAACCCCCTTTTTCCAAGACCACGATCTGGCCAATAGACGAAGTCTACGTATGCTCACGGTTTGGTCCAGGTGACATAACAGCGCGATCTATTATTGTTGACGGTACTGAAGAAAATGAGGTATCCACCTAAAAGAGGAATAAAGTCAGTAACTGATGAGCGTTGAGGGCTCTGACCTCTGGCTTGAAATCGTCACATAGTGAGCAGCTGAAGACCATAAACGAAATTGCTGCCACAATTTTTTAGAAAATATTATTTTGCATTTTTCGTCACTCAGCAGTAACCTTGACGATTCTTTGGAAATATTCTCCGACTACTCAATGATAAAACTCACACGAACACCTGCCGGCCCCCGCAGTGAGACGGTATAAATCGTGCACGTCGGACTGAGAAAAGTCAGTACAGCAGTACGTTGCCATGTTGTTCAAGGTCGTTGTTTTCGTCGCCGCGGCAGTAGTCGTGAGTATTCACTGTTAAAAGACATGCCTGTCAGGGTCCCAGATACGGTCCGACCGCACTAAAACCATGCATTCCATTGAGTCCATCAAAAACCGTAGAACATTACAGGAATGATATCGATGGGAGTTCTTCACTAACCAAAATGATCATTTGCCCGAATTTTCACTAACCCGAATCTTCACGAGGCCGAATTTCCTCTAGTAGTTCCGTCCTTTTGCAATGTTCCCGTTTTGTCTCACTTGCCCGAACTGTCACTAACCCGAAGGCCACGCAAAAGTGTTTCACTAAGCCGAATCTTCACTAACCTGAATTATCACTGGCCCCAAACTCGGAACCAGGTTGGGGGACGTATTTCACTCTGCTGCTTTAGGTCTGCACGGTAAAAACGGAACCTGGTTTTCCCAGCAACTCCCTGGAAATCGCCTATGTCTCTACCATAGGCTTCCTGGGAAAACCAGGTTCCGTTTTTACCGTGTGCCGTGAATAGGGTAAAATCTGTCGCATTAAGAGTAATTTTGTTGCGAGCCCGTTAGGTCAGGTAAAAAGGTCGTACCACTTACTTTCTGACATTCCGGCCCTGCGAACTGCAGTTTCCCTCTTGCAGACACTAGCTGCGGCCACCCCTTTTCCACATTTCAGTGACCACGTCAGCGAAACGGAATGGAAAAGCTCCACCTTCGCGGTACTGGCACAACGCTCCTACACGCATGCTTTCGGCTTAGTCACAATTCGGGTCAGTGAAACAAATTTCGTTTTCGACTAAATGATCGTGTTCTGTGTTTACGGGTTTGGGTCAGTGCGGGGAAAAACTGGACAGATGAAGAACTGAACACCCTACATTTCACTGCAAATGCCGTAAGCACAGGCTTACTCTACAAATCGAAGAGCGTACATTGTATGCTCTAACTGGAGCATGCCTGCAAGCACGCTCTAGCTAGCGCATGCCTGCCAAGCATGCACTTACTAGTGCATACATGTCATGTACACGCTAACTGGAGCATGCATCTAGTGCATAAGGGATAGGGAGTTGCCTGCATCAGGAAGCGTGTACATGGCATGTATGCTCTAGTAAGTGCATTCTCGGCAGGCATGCGCTAGCTAGAGCGTACCGTAAACCGGGGTAACTTGAGACAGCAAGGGTAACTTGAGACACTTCTCCCTTTGCACCTTCTTGGAGCTGCCACCTGGCTCGGCACATTCGGAGGTCAAAACTGCCCTAGCACTTTCTTTCATACTTGTTTGGAAAGACGATTAAGCGTGTGAACGGCGGGTTAGGACCAAGCTGGTCAGATCTATAACGATTTTTCAATTTTAGTAAATTTAACAATTTTAGAGAAGTGTTACAAGTCTCCCTTGGTACTCGAAACACGTCTTGCTGAGACCCAAATGACTGTAGTACCTTTCACGCCAATTATTTCAACATTCGAAATGCAGCATTGGTTTTGAGGAAAACCCATCATTCATCGGGTAATACTGACTTTTATAGAAAATGGTAACTGTGAGGGGTAACTTGAGACACCAAATTTCATTGAATTTGACGGAAGTTGAGTAGCGTAACTTGACACTGGCACCTCCTTGTACTACATGGTGGTTTAAAGTAACGGGCCTCTCCGTTCTACGATCAAAACTAAGCCGCATTTGATCGGGAATCACATTTTTAGACAGTGTTAAGGGTCCCGAGTGGATATGCAACTTAAAGTTGGAGTGTTTTCTCAACTACACACGGACCAGATGAGATATAATAAATCTTGAGGTCTCAAAAGATGGGGAATTTAATTACCTTTCCAATGAGCTAAATGTCATTGAAATCGGACAACTTATAGCCCAAGAACCGTCGATTTTTTGAAGAAAAACAACTGTTAAAATAGTTTAAGGATTGTGAGTAAATTTTAAAAATTGACTAAGACTATATACCTTTGCAGGAATGGACTTGTGTACGTAGAAATAAAGAAAAATGTCTTAACAGGTGTCAGGGTTGGATATGAAATGAGAGAATCGCTGTACTTAGTTGACAGAGATGGATGTGAAATGGGAGAACACTGTTAAAAATTGTTGTTTTAAAACAACAACACAATTACCAACCTCGACAACGCTGTTGTTTGTGAACAAGTTTGCTTGTTTTAAAACGACGAATTCGTTGCTAATTATTTTTATGACTTATGCTGTTTCAAAACAATATTTTGCTGCGTACAAACAACCCGGACAATCTAAGAAGTGGTTACTGCGGGGTAACCGGGACTCTACTAGGTCAGCGGGTGGAAACTACTTTTCCGAAACGGGCGTGCAGACGTTTTGTTATCCGTTAACATCGGCCGAACCAAGCGAGCTAGGTAAAATCTGCTTACATTTTCGGAATCAGCCCAAAATTTGACAGGGAATAGGGTACTTTCTAGATGGCGAAACCAAATTTTTCATGGTTATTTTGAAGCCTAAAAAAAAATGTGTTGCGAAATATGGCCCTGATCCCCTGTCTCGCACTGTCGCGGTTTGCCCCAAAAAGACTGATTTGGAAACGTTAATGTGGGCGAACGGAGCGTCGTATCACAAATCCAAAAAAAGATTTGGAATCCTCAAAACATTTAAACGGTATAGGCATATGCGTTCTTTTGAATTTTCAGATTTTATCCTGATAACTGTCGGCGAATTTCAGTCGATTACTTTTACAACAAACATTTGCGTGGGGTCAAGTACCGACTATTATCGGGGATCGTTGTCATAAGAAGGAGTGGCTACCTACTCCATCTTTTAGCCTATACATTGGCAAATTTTTTTAGGATTCCAAAACTGGTCTCAGATTTGTGATACGACACCCCGGTTGTTCACATTAACGTTTCAAGATGGAAAAAGTTACTCGACGAGACATGGGATTTTTTGGGCCCTTTTTTAAACATTTTTGTTTTTAGGCTTCAAAATAACCATGATAAATTTGGTTTCGCCATCTAGAAAGTACCCTATTCCCTGTCAAATTTTGGGCTGATTCCGAAAATGTAAGCAGATTTTACCTAGCTCGCTTGGTTCGGCCGATGTTAACGGATAACAAAACGTCTGCACGCCCGTTTCGGAAAAGTAGTTTCCACCCGCTGACTAGGTCTGTGACCTAATC
>NW_023144631.1:11846213-11862982 GCF_012932325.1 Thrips palmi | reverse complement strand
GGACGCAGCGGTCAATGCACTCGTCGCCCAGGGCACAGCGCTGCTGCTGGAGGTGGAGGGATGCAACGGCGAGGGCTGCGGCGTCCAGGGCGGCATCATTCGCATCGCGCTGGCCGCCTCCATGATGGAACGGGCCACTGTAAATCTAGGTGAGCCTTCTCTCCGTAAAGGATACGTAGAAACGTGATGGCATGGAGGGTGATACTTCGGCGCACAAGGCAACTTCGACACTCTCGAAAGTACCTATATTGAAGCAAAAATAGGGTATTTTAATGAATCCCTGGACCGGAAGTCGAAGAACAAAAGAACCAAAACCGCTTCTGCGCATGCGCAGACGTTCCCCCCTCCACTCTGAGGCAGCGTCTAAGCATGCGGAGAAGTGGTTTTGGCTCTTACTTTTGTTCTTTGACTTCCGGTCCAGGGATTCGTTAAAATACACTATTGAGTTCATATCATTGTTTGGATTGCTGTTGAACATGAAGGTGGTGATCGAAGTGCTTCTAGAACAGGTGCAAATTATCATTACGTGCGTTTTAGTGCCTGCCGAAATCACCCAGGATGCCGAAGTCACCCCAGTTTACGGCACTGAAATTAAAGACCGTAGAAAGGTGACACTTCGATATTTGACCGAAAATGAGTGATCCTTTTTTCCACCGTCGAAATCGTCAATGCATTTACTGAAGGCTATGGATAGACGAGGGACCGTTTTCGCCGTGCATAAGATGTTATCGTGACCCTTATTCCAAGTTGCATGCATCACATTGTAGTGAACCCAGTAATGAACAGTTTAGTATTTTTACCAGAATTCTAGTTGAGTTATATTCTACCAAACAGTCGGTATTTGGTATCAGAATCCTGTTTATCGTTACTAGACATTTTTTTCAGTGTGAGAGAGTATACTATTTTTTAATCACGCCGAAATGTGATAATCTTGTCTAAACCGTTGAAAAATCTTAAAGAATTTTCAACCCCATAAGGTTAGGTAAAAAATCAATTGTGGGTCACGAATCAATTGTGGGTCATTTTTTTCGACGGGTCACCGCAACCCCGACGGAGATTGAATCGATTTGAATTTCGCGGTAGACCTTCCTCCAACCTTTCTTTGTCTCCCCAAATAGCGTGTATGTCCAAGCGACGACTGTAACAGCTCCTATCAGGCTTCAAAGGAAGGCCCTTCAAAAAGTCGTGAAAAAAGCGCCCATCCAACGAGGCGAAAAATCGTTTGTTTTTCAAATTATCACCGTGAAGCTATTACGAGGTAAAACGGGACGTCTTTGCTGATTTAGGTTCATAATAGGTCAGGGAACATAAATTTACCATAGTACAGCCGAAATCATTCGATGCCATGGTGCGCGGGTGATGGCAAAGTAGCGTTCGCTACACTCTAAAAAAAATCAGTACAGAATTTTGTAACATGGTTACGCAGCTTTTTCAATAACATGTGTTACAGAAATTTGTATCACGATGGATACAATTTTTTTTCTTTGTAACTTGGTTACAGAATTTCGTAACGGTTACAAAATTTGTAAACAGTCGTTATTCTTCCAAATCAAGCTTCAAAATGAGAATTTTGTTCGAACGTAGTCTCCGTGGGTCTGATTGAAGGTCCTTATGCCATCCTTCGAGTCACAACTTTCCCAGATGTACTCTGAGAAATCGGGAATCGAACCCCTAACTCTGGGTTGGCGGCCCGCCACGCTACCAACTGCGCTGTGCGGACGCCGTGGAGGGAGCGGCGCAGGTAGCCGGTGACATGAGGCGCGCGTGGTAAGGGACGGAGGCCTTGCCAGCCAAGCATACACGAGACTGAATCTCTTATTCAGAGTCGGGAAAAATAAAAGCACATGAAAACTCTAAGTTTAACTTGTCTCTATGGGCACTGCTGTTCAATTTTGCCGTTAAAACATTATGTTTTAATCTCTGATACAGAATTTAGTATCCAGTTACAATTTTCTGTATCAGTTATGTTACAAACATAATATTGTAACCTTCATGTAACAAATTTCTGTATCAAGCTCCAAAATGATTCATTTTTCTGTAACCGGCACATCTGATACAAAATTCTATATCACTTATACAAATATTTGTAACCAATGCAGGTAATACAAAATCCTGCATCAAAAATGATACAAAATTCTGTAACTTTTTTTAGAGTGTACCATGTCCGACCCATTATTTTTGACGAATTTTGCGGTCGTTTTTCTTATATTTTTTGTTTTCTGCGCTTCTAAATGACTGATGTATCACAGTAAATTCCATTTTTCTGCTCAGTCACATATAGTACTACGATACGAAGGTTGTTAAGCTTAGGCTACAGCCCCGAATGACAACGCTAGCTCTTACTTCCGGTCCGCCATAAGGCTTTTTTTGTTGGGAAGGGGGCATTGCGGGGCTTACATAGCGCCCGGAAGGGGACCGCTCTCTAACTGCAGGCTAGGCACTCGAGGCCAGTCCGGCCCTGTAGGAGTCAAATCAATCCCTACAGACTAAATATTCTGACTGAAATAGATTATAAACTGTAGCAATACCTCACGATGACAGGGTGTGGTGTTGGATTGTCTACCACACCGGCGGCCCTAGAATATGCACTATAAAAGTTTCGTCTCTAGTCCAGGACGTTTAACTCACATCTGTCTCACAGTGAAATAAGCCTGTTTATGTCGGTTAGTGTATTTTTCCTCTTTGAGTGAAAAGCGTGCCTGCTTGGTTTATTGAGAACCGGGGACCTTTTATTAATAAAAATAAGAAAATATCTTGCGAAAGTGGTCTATTTACAAGCAAAAAGACGAAATGGCCCACAATTGATATGACCCAGAATTGATTCATTGTGCTACAGATCCTGCAGTTTTCACGATTCCGAAAAATAAATTCAAAAGTGAATTCCTCTCGCATTTAAGCAAATCATATCCAAATTTGAGCTTTCTACAATGCTGACCCACAACTGGTTCCAAAAATCAATTGTGGGCCAAAACAGACTATTCTTAAAACAGCCACAGCTTAGTGAATATGGATGATAGACGGGGCTACTATGCTGCAAAACGTAGTCCAAGGACCATAGTTAAAGGCCGCACATGCACTTTTGTCACCAGGTCAAAATTAAAGGCCTTAATGTGGAATTTTCAAAAATGTGACCCACAATTAATTTTTAACCTTAAAAGATCCATTGTGGGCCACTTTATTAGAAAAGCGCATATTTATAGTGTAAATCCTAAACAAGTGGCCAAAGTAGCTTCGAGTCATCTAAAAGTGATCCCTTGACTACGTTTTGCAGCATAGCAGCCCCGTCTGTCACCCTCGTTTACACTCTTAAAAAATGGTTGTCCTTAAACAATCGGATGAGTGAAAATTTAGTCCACTCTAACTGAAATCAGTCATATTCTTTGATATTTTTCTCTTCCGGAACGGTATGATAGGACCCTTTGTTTCGTGTCAGCGGCAGGGTGAAGGCAAGGGCAAGCCCGAGTATTCTTTTATCGAGAGGTGAATCACTATTGCACTGGCATGTACAAATTAACATGTAATTAGGCCAATTTTTTTGCATGATTTGGCGTTGCGTGTCGTTTGATACGTTAAAAGGAGTCTAAATCGTTGAAGTATGTGAAATGTATTAGCTTAGTAAGGTGTACTCATCCGTACTCATGTGTACACTAGAACGCTGAGTGATTCACTCCTCGCTTTCTATATGGTGATACATTTACGTACCGTCTCTTTTCGTACTGTAAAAAATTCCGTGGTTTTGTACGGAAAATGTACCGACGAAAATGGTACGGAAGTACGGAAAACAGTACGGAACGTCCTTACTTGTCCCATAAGAACTCATGTAATCTGGTTCGGAAAAAATGTACGGAAGTTCCGTACGGACAATTATTGACCAGACATGTTCCGTACTTTTTTCTCGCAGTGCGCCTAAATTAAGTCTGTTGTGTCACTTTGAATTTCAGTGACAGTCCTCTGGGAAGCACTCGACGGCGCGACCCTGGAGTTCGACGAGGAGTTCAAGATGGCGCACGTCGACCTGGACCCCAGCGCGAACCTCGCCGCCGCCATGGACAAGCTGCCGTCGTGCCGGGCGGGACAGATGTTCGAGCCGGGCGCCGTGTTCCTCGACAGCAACGGCATCCTCGACATTTGTCTGGTCCGAGTGGCGAGTGAGGGCCTCCATGGCGCCAGGGTGCTGGGCTTCCTTCGGGGCAGCGTCGACGCCCTGAGAGTCACTCGCTGCGGCGGTCACAGCGGAGACTGCTTCTGCCGGAAGAAGACTCCGGCTCGCGCAACACTCCGCGGAGTCCGCCGCGTTGCTGGGGTCAAGCAGCCCGGCGGCGACGGCAGTGCATCCTAGCTCACTTCGCATGACCTCTATGTCGTGAACTTCCACGTGTGTCCCCAGGTTCACGCACTGGAGTTGCCCGAGCGCTCCTGCGTCGATGGCAGATCTCAGTTGATGATCGTAGGGTTCTTATTTTCATGATTGTTGCGTTTGCTCAGATGCACTGCACTGACTTATCGATATTCTCCGTAACTTCGTAGCTCTGTTCCTTTACACTGACTGTTGTAGCTTTCGTTTCGTTTAGATGCAAGCATTATGCATGTTTGATTCTCTTAATCTTGTGCACAGCAAGTGATAAAATGCGCTGGCATTGTATCAATTTGCCGTCTCACCGTGAATCGAGTCACATTGTTCATCAGACCATGTCATATTCGTTTCAACTTAGAAAGTTACACACACACACTCACGCAGAGTTTCTATCAAAAACTCGAGCCCGGCGGCGGGCCTTTTGACAGCAGGCGATCATTCATTATTTCGTGACCGCTTTACTGTCTCTGTCCCTCTTGTTTCCTGGGAGTCACAATTTCTATTTTTTGACCGAATGTGGAGGACTGAAATTTCAACGGTTGTGACTGTATTTTATGGAGTGATTATATGTTTCACGTTCTAATAAATGCAACGCCGTCTGGAATATCATTGCGTTTGCTCATATTTGGAAGCTGTATTCTGTATTGTTTATTAATTTGTGGAATCTATTTTATAAAGATAAATTCTTCTTAACATAATCCTTTCTTTTTCTTCCAAATTAAATATTTAATAAGTATATATACTGTAATACAGGGTAATGAAGCATAACGTTGTTAGCAGTAACAGTTGCATTGAATTGCTCACCCTTAGTCCAGCTGTTGAGACCTTTTAACCAATGACTGTCAATTTAAAAAGTCTCCTCATTGTAGTATTTTGAAGTTTACTGATGATCTCAGCTTCAACCAGGCCCCTGTAACTCTGGCACTTGGGACAGGAGCTGGGGAACCCTCCTTGGGGATCTATTTCATAACAACTTCGATTTTCAATATCAAAAACTGTTTCATTAAAAAATTATTGAAGTTAGTCCCATGAAGAGGCAGAATGATCAAACCAACATATGATATTATTGGTTCCAATGGATGCCTCCTTTGATAGTTAAATAATTGGTAATAATTGGTACGACTGGGTTCCCCGTTGCGTTTTACCGCCATATTTTTTAGCCCCGAGAGTTACAGGGCCCTGGCTTTAACATTTACACAGGCTCGCATTGATAAACTTTCTCCCCCTTAAGGGGGGACCCTGGTGAAAAAATCGCCAAAATTCCAAAAAATAGTATTTTCAAAGTTCATAGATAAAAATGTGCATAGAAGGTTTCAGATTCAACAGGTTGAACACCTTTAAGCTAAGTGGGTAGTTTCTTTATCATTTGGAAGGAAATAGCATTGAGATCAGTTGTCGTTGGCTTCTACGCTCAACTTCACAGCTTTGCTCAGTCGACAAAAAATTTTGTCGTAGAAAGACTTCCTGCGTTCCTGGTTGACACCTACATGAGTCGTCTTGCATGGACTCTATTCATTGATGACTTGTCGACAAATTTTAGTGACGGAATCTTGATATCAGCCCTACTTTTTTAAAAAACACACCTAAAAGTTTGAAAAAGGGAAAAAATATCACTTGTTTTAATGTTAAAATTTGAAAACTCATATCTCGGGACAGAAGTTAAATTTGAAAATTCCGTCACTAAAATCTTTTCTATACATCTTTAGGAAAACCCCAAAAAAAATTTCAAGACTTTCCGTCCCAATAAAAGACGCGGGAAGATTTTTCCCCAAGCTCCAAAAAACACTAAAAAGCCACTTTCTCAGAGACCGTTCAACATTTTGGATTGAATTTTTTTTTGGGAAAACTCACCATAATGAACCTAATAATTAAGCAAAGTTTCAACTTCCTGGGATTATTTTGAAGCCTACTTGAAAGTTTCACCAGGGTCCCCCCTTAAATCCCGCAAAACGCTGAGAATCCAAACGCTTTGAGTATAGCAGCATTGGTGCAATGCATTTGACGTTTTCATTGCACCAATGAGGTATTTTGCGATAGTAAAAGAAGATAAAGAAGAAGATGCGGCGGTAGGGGTAGAACATCAAAAAACCCTCATTTGTTTCGCGGGCATGAGGGCCCCCCACCCCCCCCCCCCCCGCAAGCGACTAAGTGCCTAAACAAATGGGGTTGGTTATGTTCTACCCGAGTAAAAATAGAAGGCTGCAGATGGCTGACGTTTGGCTGACGCATGGCTGTATGGACCGTTTTTTGGCTGTATGCAAGGCTGCCGTGGCTGCGTTGCAGCCATGTCGCAGCCATAGCGATGTCCTGGACTTGCAGCCATGCACGCTTAGGGTGTTTCACTTTTGCAAAAAGTTTCGAAATCTTATGACCGCCGGGTGAAAATTGATTTTATATCAAAAAAAAAAGTTTACGTGTTTCGGGGTTTTCCAAATTTCGCAAAATTAGAGGTCGCTCAACGCCTTTAAAAAATTTAGGCTGTGTTACTTAAGCCCAAAAATGCTGAAATCGTCAATTATTGACCGATTTGGACCATTCTAGGCTCATTTAAAAGGGTTTTTGAGCTGTACTTTGAGAATCTGCGCCCAAAAATTCGATTGGGGTCGTTTTTGGGTACAGAGCGACGTTTGTTTTTTTCAAGGCCCTAATTGCAACTTTGCGCGACTGTATCTTCTGCAGTTTAAACCGATTTTCTGCCGCGATATCTAAAAATGACCGTCAGAGTCTCCCCTTTTCAGCGGTGTGCTTGGATTGTCATTTGAAGCATTTGCCTAGTTTCTATGAGGCTCGAAGTAAGGGAGTATAGGGCGATTTGTAACAGGGGCGATTCGTAACAAATGCGTTTATATTTAAGTGGGGGAGCAGAGGAAAATCTGAGTATGGCCCCTCTTTCGCTTCAAGAAGGGGGCCTTGAACAATCGAAGCGGATGTGATCGGTGCTCAGGTATAGTTTTGGAGGGCGTCTAAAATATAGGGTGCACCGAAAACAGGCAAATATTTTATTTTGAGTTAAGGAAGTTTCTGTCTGAGGCGCCCAGGTATGAATCACCATCGAAGTACCGTTGGGGCCTCGAAGCGTGCCCCCTTTACAATGTAACCACGTGGCACAAGTTTTTTACTTTGTCCAGTGATAGTTAGGGACGTATTTCTTGCGTAGCCGGCTTTTGGGGGTGATTCGTAACAGACCCGTAAAAACAAGAATTTAAGTAGTTTTTGCAATAAAAGTTTGAATTTTTTCTCGTATCATCTGCTGCCTAATTCCAATACATTTACAAGCTCAAAATGCATTTTAAGTGAGTTTTCTATTCTTTCCTCCAAAATTGAAAAAAGTGAGGTTAGGGTTGACATAGCCGGTCATTTAATGCTGAGGCGGTCAGCGGCAGCTTGTAATGCAGATTTTAAGGCGTCTGCAGGACATCCAAAGAACAACTGTGGAGGGATAACATTCCCGACGATTTTCATTTAATGTGTAGGATGTCATGAAAAGCCCCATGGCTTTTACAAATCACCCCATGCTGGGGCGATTGTAACAGCTCGCAAGGGTTTGGAAAGCGTCTTAGATTTCAAAGATTACGGATTCCAGATTGATCCAATGGAGCTGCACAGTCTAGATAAAGGGTCAGACTGCTGAACTGGCACAAGTTTGACAGCGATATGCAGAATGTTCTTAATTTTGTATAGAGGATTCCAAAATCTGTTACAAATCGCCCCATACTCCCTTACAGATTTGCGACAAATTTTCACGTTTACCGTACTTTTCTTGGATGAAAAGTGTACTGACGAGAGCCGATCTTCGCTTTCACCCCTATTTTCAGTTGCGCATGAGCTTTTACCGCCTCAAAGCCGACTGGTGCTGCTCCATTGGCTCCAGGGACATATTTAAAAGCGTTCGATGTTGAAATCTCATTTTAGGTCAGTGCTTCTACACCTTCTATGGTTTAAAAGTCTCCCCCGACATCCCAAAACAGACTTCAAATTCACATTTTTCCGAAACTGTGGTTAAGTCTATTTTGTATCAAAAGGTGGTCAACGCCTTTGTGGATAGGAGTCTATTTGACCGGTTTCTACCGATAAAAGCTAGATAGCAAGCAACACTCTTTGGTTATAAATGGTTGTTTATGGTTGTTTTTACGAACAACTGTGAATCTTCGTGTATATACGAATAATCTAAATAATTCACGATGAATGTTCGTGGATTTACGAGGAACATTTGTAAATTACCAAGATTATTCGTGAATTCACAGAAGTGCTCTGGCTAAAATCTTCGCCAGAGGCTTCTTCGTATATTCCGAAAATTTATCTTTACAGTGAAGTGTTGGTGAAAATCATTATGGGCAGGTTGACTTTTAGCTCAGCAATAGCTCCATGGGGCCAAGACAGTGGGCACTGTGAAATCCCCTGAAAAAGTATTTAACCATAAAGAGTGTTGCTTGCTATCTAGCTCTTATCGGTAGAAACCCGGGCAAATAGACACCTATCCACAAAGGCGTTGACCACCTTTTTATAAAAATAGACTTAACCACAGTTTCGGAAAATGTGAATTTGAAGTCTGTTTTGGGATGTCGGGGAGACGTTAAACCATAGAAGGGGTAGAAGCCCCTCGTAAAAAAAATTTTAAATTTAAACATTATAAGTTAAAATAAAAATTTTATCAAAAATTTTTTAAAAGCGCTTTTATTCTATAAATTTCTTGTAACAGTTAACATAATTTTTTTAAGGCTTTTAGTTTTATAAAGCGTTACAAAGTACCGAGGACCCGCCATAAAGTGTATAAGATAGTACAAATTCCTTTTTAATTTTCATGTTACTTTGTTTTCCGCTAGATGGCGCTGCGTGTCGCTAGCGAAATTACTTCTCGGTTGTAGCTCCGGGTAGGAAAAGCATTGGGGCAGGCGGGTTCCCTCTCGTGTTTTAAGGATGTGAAGTCACTTCTACATCACTTTGAAATTTTGGCGCTTATAGGCATCATACCGATGCCTCTACCCCCCCCTGTCATTGATGAGGGGGCACTTTTTCTTGCTGATGCGACAGTTTTTATTGGAGTTATAAGATTTTTTAAAATTTGAATCTGCTTATAACGCGTTGTAATGTCATCATTACTTTTTATAAAAGTTTTTTTATAAAAACACCTTAATAAACAGTAATTACCCAGATATTAAAGGGGCAATTAAACCCTTTAAAAAAGGGGCTTATAAGCCTTTATAAAAAGGCTTCTTATAATTTATTTTTTTTAAAAATTTTTTTAAAAATGTTATGAAAATTTACCAAATTTTAAAGGTTTTTTTTTGAGGGGCGCACTGACCTAAAAATGAGATTTCAACATCGAACGCTATTAATATGTCCCTGGAGCCAATGTAGCAGCACCAGCCGGCTTTGAGGCGGTAAAAGCATCATGCGCAACTGAAAATAGGGGTGAAAGCGAAGATCGGCTCTCGTCAGTACACTTTTCATCCAAGAAAAGTACGGTAAACGTGAAAATTTGTCGCAAATCTGTACTTCGAGCCTCATAGAAACTAGGCAAATGCTTCAAATGACAATCCAAGCACACCGCTGAAAAGGGGAGACTCTGACGGTCATTTTGAGATATCGCGGCAGAAAATCGGTTTTTAACTGCAGAAGATACAGTCGCGCAAAGTTGCAATTAGGGCCTTGAAAAACACAAACGTCGCTCTGTAGCCTAACAAACGACCCCAATCGAATTTCTGGGCGCAGATTCTCAAAGTACAGCTCAAAACCTTTCAAATGAGCCTAGAATGGTCCAAATCGGTCAATAATTGACGATTTCAGCATTTTGGACTTAAGTAAAAACAGCCTAAATTTTTCAAAGGCGTTGAGCGACCTCTAATTTTGCGAAATTTGGAAAACCCCGAAACACGTAAACTTTTTTTTGGCCCGCCCTTCTATTCAAAAAATAGGGGGAGGGCCTATGCATTTGCCTTTGTGTCTGTGTGTTGTTGTAGTTGTTGTTGTTGTTGTTGTTGGCGTCTGTGTACAAGGAAGGAGTTGAGCTAGAGTAACCAGATTTGGAGGGTACTTCAGGAGTACCGTCCAAACAAATAATCCGGTGGTGCAAATCCCGTCCGGGTCGCACAAGGGCTGCTGCAGGTGCATCATGGTTTACATGAGCGGGAGGGGGATTTCCGCCATTATTGGTGCTAGCAGGGCACATAGGGGTATTTTTGGAATCGGGGCGACAAGACAAGATGAATGGACCTGGTCCCGCCCCCATCGGCCGCTTTTACGAGTTTGCCAGATCAGGATCTTAAAAAAAGGGGGTCGACCGACTAAAAAAATTATTGCAGATTTCGATTGGTCTCAGCAAGACCTTTTCAACGAGGGGTCGGAAAGGGGGTCCAGGAGCCCGACTTCGTCTATTAGTCACATCAGGATCTTGAAAAAAGGGGGTCGACCGACTGAAAATTTTTACTTAAGTTTTGGATAGGTCTTGGCAAGACCTCTTCAACGAGGGGTCGGAAGGGGGGTCCAGGAGCCCGGCTTCATGAGTTATGGGGAAAAGTGCGACGGACTCGTTTTGCGCTCCTGCTGTGCCTCTATTGCAAGGAGTTGCAGTAGCATGGCAAATATGGGTATTTTCGGAATGAGGGCGAAGAGACAAATGTAATGGGCATATTCTAAGGACAGTTGGAGTAAAAACGCTAACGCTAACGTGGAAGCAGATGACATTCTAATGAGAATGTTTATTTTAATATGCTTGTTTATCACTTCATAGCTGCCGGGCCCTTTGACGTTTACGCTCTCGTTGTTCTTCGGTCAGCTTCCTGGGGGCCATAGCTTTGGGCAGTGATTGCCGCTTCACGTGCTTCTTCCCATCTTGTCTGTGTACTCCACACACGCAACGCGCTCCTTCGGGCCAGCCGGCGACACTGTTGTTGTTCAGTGCGTGCGAGGCCCCCGCTCCCCTCGCCTCCAGCGGCATGCGGCGTCGCCGGCGGCGGGGTCGCGCTGCATCCTGCATCGGTATCGGCCGAGCGAAGCCGACCTAGCTCCGAAGGCGGTACGAGCTGAGCAGGCCACGCTAGGCCCCTGCTTGAGAGCCGAGCCGAGCCGGCCGAGCCTTGCCTAGGCACGCAGCACGCCGCGCCCTGCGCCCAGCGCTGGCGGCGGGGGGGTAGAAGGGGGGGGGGGGGCGGCCCCAGGCCATGCCCTTTGCCGGCCCAGGCCGGCTTCACGCACGCCGGCTTCACTCACAGACGCACGCACGGTCCCGCCCCGCCTTAAAACTATCTCGAGAGTAAAAGCAAGCTGACACCTTCATTGCAATTGTATAGCTTGCTTTTGCTTTAGCAACGGTGTCATCTGCTAAAAAGTGTAAGGACTATTGCATATTGTGAATAGAAGGGCGGGCCTAAGTCACGATGGTACATCGATAACTGTGCTTTACCCGCTCACGGGGTGTGTGATGCGAGCGGGCCGAAGGCCCGGGCCTTCGACTGGCCAAGTTGGGTCTGATGCGAGGGCCGAAGGCCCGAGAAAAGGCCGCCGGCAGGCCAAGCTGGGCCGGCCCCCTGTCGAACCGAGTTGCCGGCGCAGCGAAGCGGAGCTGGCAACTCGGTTCGACGGAAGGGCGGGTCCTAGCTTGTTTGGATATAAAATCAATTTTCACCCGGCGGTCATAAGATTTCGAAACTTTTTGCAAAAGTGAAACACCCTAATGCACGCTGCAATGGCTGGTCTGGCTGTTTCACGGAGCGCTTTGGCTGTGGAACGCTTCAGAAGCTGCGCACAGAAGCCTTCTGGCTGCCCGAAGCAGCCTATAAACGCTGCCACGCACAGCCAACTTAGCTGCAGTGGCTGTAGGCTGCGCGTCGCAGCGTGTTGGCTTCTGGCGCCAGCCGGGCCGCGGCTGCACCTTACAGCCACGAAGGCTGCAATGGCTGTAGGCTGCGCGTCGCAGCGTGTTGGCTGCTGGCGGCAGCCAGGCCGCGGCTGGACTTCGCAGCCAGGCGGGCTGCAATGGCTGTAGGCTGCACGCTGCGCGTCGCAGCGTGCTGGCTGCCAGCGACAGCCTGGCCGCGGCTGCACTTTCCAGCCACGTAGGCTGCAATGGCTGTAGGCTACGGATGCAGCATGGTGGATGCTGGCGGTATTCAGGCGCACCCCTTGATTAAAGGGTTATAAAAAATAGAAAAAATAGAATGGGTACGTGGTATGCTGATATTTGAGTTGAATACGTTAACATACATAAGCCATCCAAGTTTCGTAAAAATCGGGACACTTTTTTGTTATCTTTGATATCTCGGGAACGGAAAGTCCTAGATGAAATTACTTAGCGGATTTGGATCTGGAACGGTGTTGGGACCCTAAAAAATCTACTAAAGGATCCACAGAACTTCAAAGGGCATAACAGGCACCCTCAAAGGTCGTCATGGGGACCTTCATGTACTAAGGAGTGAAGCCTAGTAGCGATATGGGTGCTGCCGATGGCATCCACGAAGCTGCAGGTTGCAGCCGAGATGTGGCTGTGACCCGCAGCTTCATAGCTGCCAGGGGCAGCGTGGCCCGGGCGAAAGAAGGCTGCCTGGAGCATCCTGAAGGCTGCGGGGTGCAGCCTACAGCAGCGCTCACAGCCTCTAGGCTTCCGGGGGCAGCGTGGCCCGGGCGAAGGAAAGCTGCCTGGGGCATCCTGAAGGCTGCGGGGTGCAGCTTAGAGCAGCGCCTCGCAGCCTCGTGGCTGCTGGGGGCAGCGTGGCCCGCGAAGGAAGGCTGCCTAGAGCATCCCGTAGGCTGCGGGGTGCAGCCTAGAGCAGCGGGGGCAGGGCCGACTCGGCTCCAAAGGGACACTTCAATGGCTGGCAGGTGCAGCCAGAGAGGCTGCAGCGGCTGTGGATGGCTGGATTTTGGCTGACGTATGTCCGAATACAGCCAATGTCTGCAGCCATCCGAGATCCATCCGAGCGCTCTCAGGCACCCGGAGGAAGCCAGCCTGCAGCCAATCTGCAGCCTATAATTTTCTCTCGGGTACCCCCACCGCCGCATCTTCTTTCTCTTCTTCACTAACGCAAAATATCTCATTGGTGCAATGCTTTTGCAATGCCTTCCCATGCATTGTCATAAGGCATTTTCGGGACGCATTGCACGTAAGGTGCAATATGGCTGTGTCATTGCACGTATGGTGTAATATCTCAATGCATTGCGCCATAGGTGTTATACTCATAGAGTTTGGAATCTCAGTGAACTAAAATACTTTTTAACACTCTGGAAAAATGAAGTTGGGGCCTCAATGAAGCCTATTTATTTCGAAGAACCATACTAAAGATTGGCCAGTGCACAGTTGTGGGAAAACGGCATTCCATCTTCTCCCAAATTAGGGTTTGAGCCACCTTTCTCCAATTTGAACTTAGCTGAAAATGATCGGCATACATGAAATCCAGTCCTGAATCTATAGAAAATTTCAAGTCCGATAAGCTACATTAATCTAAAAGGCTATATTTAAGTGAAATTGACGAACATAAACTCACTTTTGGGGCTGAGCGGCTATTCTGCGATGCCACTTCAATACTCTGAAGTACTCAAGTGTAAGCAGGGGCTGTTTCGGTGGTATGGTTCGGGTAACTCAAGGCTAGACTTGGCTTGGTTTTATCGTGGTGTATTCTCTCGTTAAGTTCCAGGGGTGGCCCCACACGCACCTTACAGTTAATCGGTCTGGACGCGACTGCCGCGCCGTCCCCTCCAGCGGGCCGATGCGAGCCAGTGCCTCGGCTGCTCTTCCCTGTCGCTCCGCATCGGAACCGCTGGAAGGGTTTTCTATTAGCGTCAGCAATACGGGGCGTCGCGGCGGGCTCACGCCGATTGCCAGTCGCGGGGGCCCGCAACATCCGCCCCGCATGAAACACTGTCGCCTCGACCCTTAAATTTAAATTTTTTTTTTCAATTCATGCTTGAAAGAAAAAAAGATTTCCCCTAACTTTAAACTGTCAAAAACAAAAAAAAACAAAAATTTAGAGTTACAAAATCCGAAAAAGAAATTCCTAATCGGTGGTGTGGGGTCCGACCTTAATCCTAATTATTATCCCTTTTTTTTCTTATCCTAATTATAACTAAACTTACTTATTCTGATTGGGAAGAAAAACCCATTTTTCTTTTCCTTAAATTGGTTAGATGGGATTACATCAGGTATTTAACAAAAGCAACAAGATCGACATAATAAACAGAGAGAAATAAGGGCCTTGCACGTAGCTTTCTTCTTACTGGTTAGCAAAGCGGCAGGGACGCCTACTCCCGTGTGGCTGAATAGCTCGGATAACTTCGCTGCCGTGGGGCCGATTCTTCTTCCCACGTGATATGCTGTGATGGGCCAGTGCCGCAGGAGAGTGGTAATTTCGACACTCTGCCTGGACAGAGACATTGCTACGCTGTAGGCTTACGCGTCTCCCGCAGCGCACCCCTGCCTTGCTACGCAACTCGGGGTGGCTACGCCTGGGCTTCCCTCGATGGCCAACGCAACGCTTTTAATTTTTTATGCATTTTTTTTTTAAATTGTTATGAAGATAAAAAAAATTATGGAGTAACAATCAATTTTAGCGTTTTTGCGTGGTTTTAGTAGGCCCCTCGGCTGGGAAAGAGTGCGCCAAACGCCTTCTCAATTCCGTCCGGCCGCCTCCCGTAGGACTTGGCTTGGGCAGCTGGGGAATTCGCCAGCTGTGTCTCCTCGTAGCGACTTGACAGCCTTAAGAAAAAAAATGGATTTGAAGTTTGTTGATCTTGACCGGGTGCTCGTTGATTTGGGCATCCTCGCTGTTACGTCCTTAGCCGATCGATCATGATGACAGCCACACAGGAGTTTTGTTCCCAAGCACACACGCCAACCAGTGCCCTACGTATACACTAAAGTCGTCTTGCGAAATGAGTCCTGAAATTATCAAGTTCAATCTCGTCGGGCTCGGGTTCTACATTGCGCCGTTGTCTTGGCCTTTTGCTATTGATCTTTGTCGGTTTCGAATTTTTGCCGCACGATAATTGTAAAATTACTAGCCATATAATAATTAATATCTGGATAACTAAAATGACGAAACAGAACACATAAACGCCCAGCTGATTATCTGGAATGACATTGCTCACTTTTTGTGACGGCTTCTGTGGCGCGGTCACAAAAACAAAGTCCGGTAGCGTGAACGACAAATTTTTGGAAACCACATGCGAAACGGCTACAGCCGGATGTGTGAACTTTTCAGGATCAGCACTCCATGGCCTATTTGTCTTGGACCAGAGTGATGGCAATATTACAGTTCTGTTAAACACATTACTAAGACGAGGGTCACACGGATATTGCTTTTCAATAAGTATTGAAGTTCCGTGCCTCAGGATACAGTCGCACGGGATATTAATTTTGGTGGCTCCTACAGGCACTGCTTCCAGCGCTACAACAGAGTTTGGGCATTCAACTATCAGTCTGTGTTTGGAGTGAACAATTACATAGTCGTTTAATCCTAAATTTAGCACTTCCGGTCCATAGTAAGGGGTACAATGAAATTGGCACGCTTTCCTCATTAATTCTAAACTTTTACTCTGTTTACTGTAGATGCTACTAACACATTCGCCCAATCCTGAATGAAACGATGTCTCCCTAGGAATTGGGCAAATTAGATTTTGGAGACAATCCGCTCGTTGTTGATCCGAAAGCAATCTGATACTACTAGAATTCGTTAAGATCATTGTGGGCTCTGACAGAATTTTGCACACATAATTTTTATAAGCAAAAGGTGTCGGTTCTATGTCTACCACTTTCCAATGTTCCCCCGTACTTCGAACCGGATATTTAACTACTACTTCTAACGTTTTTTCCTTAAAAATACAATTTACTATTTTTAACTTGTACATGGCTGATGGGCTAGTTATGGCAATTTCAGCTTTGGGTCTTAATTTTTCATTTAGCAGTTCTATTTCATCTAATAACATATCTGGAGGGATGACACTTAACGGAATTTGATTTTGGGTACAGGAGTTATAAATCTGATCCAAACGTTCTGCCATCAATAATTTTATGATCATTTCTGTGGTGCTGGAGATTGATCTTATAGTAACGTGGGTGAACCAGTCAATCATTATTGACTTTGAGTTTAAAATTTTAGTTAGAGTCTCATCGATGTCTATAAACCTAGAGTGTACTGTTCCCGCGAATTCGGTCCATTTCGCATTGTTTAATTTTGTAACATTTACTACATCGTCAAACGCTTCAAAAATACTATCAAGTTGAGCTTGGATTAACTCATCATTCTCCAGTGCCACAGTCAGATCGCCCTTTGTTGCGATTGAGCAACACCAGCCCAAAAGATCACCAATAAATGCTAGCGGGTTTGTCGTCCTTTTGCGCCTTAACAGTTGTGCCTTATATGCTACAGAGTCATAGTGCGAGCTGAGCTGCTTATTTGTTTCTCTCATAAGCTGACAATACTTA
>NW_023144631.1:11826396-11845213 GCF_012932325.1 Thrips palmi | reverse complement strand
CCGACACCGACTCAGGATTTTCCCTTAAAATCCACGGCAAAAAGGGAGTGGGGGGAGGGGGGGGGGCAGGGCGGGATCCTCGGACGGGCAGGTAATAGGAGCGGAGCCGGCGATTTGTTGGCCGAGGGGGGGGACGGGGCGGGGCAGCACCGGCACGGGGCGGCCAGAGGTGGATTTCGTCACGCTCACGCCTTGACACCGCCCCACCCACCACACCGCTAACTCAGACACATGTTGCACACGGGGCTTAAGAGTGTAAGTGTGCGAGTGTGTGTGTGTGTAAGTACGTGTGTGTGAATGTTCAGCTCAGCGAGACCAGCAGTCCATTCACATAAGAGGGCTTCATTCAGATGCTATAAAATGAAAAAGTCCATGAATGACCACAAAGAAACAACCATCCCCAAAAGAAAAGTCTAAAAATCCGAAGGGAACTGTCTATTTCTTTCTCAAAGTTTCGGGTTGCAAGTCCATGTCGGGAGGGACTTCCCCGGGCTCCCCTACGCCACCCGCTGCAGCCACTGCACTGGCGGCATGCGGTGACTCACCGCCGCCTTTCGTTCCGGTCCTGATTTTTAAATTTAAAAGGAACGCCCCCTGACCGTCGCTCTGGAAAATTAGTTCTCGGTTTTGTGTTTGGGGATGAAATGTTGGCGCGGCGTTCGCGATGAAGGCTCTCCCTCTTCTTCAAGGTGGAACACTAGAACGGGCCCCGTGCACGACGGCCTGCCCCCCCCCCTCCCCTTTCCGGTCGCGAGTGCTTTTTCAATTTCGATACGAAAGAGGGGGCGGGGGGGGGGGGGAGGCTGCAGCGCCCAGCGAAAGATATGCTCTCTATTTACCGTCCTGTCCCGCCGCAAAAAATAGTGCTTTAATACATGTTACGTACACTTTTTGCCGCGTGACTGTCCAGCCCTTGCTCGCTTTTGTAATTTCAAATCGCGCGCCACTAGGCTGCGGCCCGCGGCCTGCGGCTGCGACTCGTAAATTGACGGAAATTCCTGTGGCGTGCGGCCTCAGGGCGCGTTCGTCGCTCTGTCTCTCTCCCTCGCCCTCGCTGGGAGTTCCGTAGTGGTGCGAGAGAGACGGAGGGAGGGAGCATTGCGGGCCTACACTGCTACTGCATTTACAACAGCCAGCCATTCCGGGGCAGGGCTGGGCAGGGCCGGGCCGGGTAGTTAGGAGGTTAAGCGCCAGAAAAAAGGCTAAATGTGCAAAACATAATCGAAGCGATTTTTTTGCGGGAATCGGTAGATTTTGACCTCCTCTTTCATATGAGTCGAGGGGTCACACTGGGAAATCGCGGGAACACCCCGAAAATGGGGGTTGCATATCTGCACGGGGCACTGCCACATTTGGCATTAAAATAGGTTATAAATCGGAAACTATTTGACGCAGCGTCGTGGTGAAAGCTGCGAGGCGTTCAGAAAACACAGGAGATTGATCCCTATCAGTTTGAGCCCTCTGTTGTACAATTTGTGACTTACAGGGCTGATAAAGTAATTTAACATCGCCGTTCAAAACATGAAAAATGCGATTTACTCGAAATTTTCCAAGTCAAATGTATGGATTGATAAGCACCAATAGATGCGCGCTTTCATTTGGGTTAAGATCAGCGTTTGAAATTTGGGGGTCGTCGCTTTGGATTTCGAACGGCAGCGCTTTGAACGCCGCCAGGCGGGGTGCGCGCGGCTGCGCGCGGCACCCGGCGGCCAGTACTGCGGGGTGCCTACCCGGTGTCTCCGTAAGGCGCCATGTTAAATTCATCCCTTTATAACTTTTTCCCTAATGCATAAAAAAGTTCCTCATCGGGTCACAAGCCTGTTTTGGGGGCTCAACTATGCATGTGCCGAGTGGAATCGTATTTGGAAGATTTGAACATTGACTTCACTTAACACCGGACCCTCCGCGGGCACGGCCAGCCAACATGTTCCGTACGGCAAAACTTCCGAACGCGATTTCCCTTCGCACATGCATAGTTGAGCCCCCAAAACAGGCTTGTGACCCGATGAGGACTTTTTTATGCATTAGGGAAAAGTTATAAAGGGATAAATTTTAACATGGCGCCTTAGGGAACACCGGGTAGGCACCCCGCAGTACAAGCCCCCGGGGTGCCCGCGCACCCCGCCTGGCGGCGTTCAAAGCGCTGCCGTTCGAAATCCAAAGCGACGACCCCCAAATTTCAAACGCTGATCTTAACCCAAATGAAAGCGCGCACCATTGGTGCTAAACAATCCATACATTTGACTTGGAAAATTTCGAGTAAATCGCATTTTTCTGTTTTGAACGGCGATGTTAAATTACTTTATCAGCCCTGTAAGTCACAAATTTTTACAACAGAGGGCTCAAACTGATAGGGATCAATCTCCTGTGTTTTCTAAACGCCTCGCAGCTTTTACCACGACGCTGCGTCAAATAGTTTCCGATTTATAACCTATTTTAATGCCAAATGGGGCAGTGCCCCGTGCAGATATGCAACCCCCATTTTGGGGGTGTTCCCGCGATTTCCCAGTGTGACCCCTCGACTCATATAAAAGAGGAGGTCAAAATCTACCGATTCCCGAAAAAAAATCGCTTCGTTTATGTTTTGCACATTTATGGCGCTTAACCTCCTAACTAGGGCTGCCTTCTGCCAGGCCACCTCTTATTTTCCGGCCCAGTCCGCCTGCCCCCCCCCCCCCCCTCTCTCTCTCTCTCCCTCTCTCTCCCTCCCCACTCCTCACCACTCCTTTCTTTTTAAATTTGTGCGAGCCGATCCGTTTTACTCTAATGAAAAGAAAAACCACCACAGAGCGAGAGAGAGGGGGGGGATAGAGAAAAGAAGGGAGGGAGGGGGAAGAAGCATGGGCGGAACGAAAGAAAAGGCACACGAAAAAAAACAGCGTAACAGTTGCCGAGCTGTTTAAAGACGCTGTAGGGGATGAGTCGGCAGTTTAAGGATTGGGCGAGTACACTCTGGCAGTGGGGGAGAAGAGAGGGGGGGGGAGAGAGAGGGAAGAGGGGCGCCGGGGTGTCCTGGCCTCCGCATGCAGTTTTAATTCGGTTCCGCTGCCGCTTGTATCCGGGCCGCCCCTGCCGCCCCGCCGCCCCTTCGTCCCCAGCCATGTCATGTCCTGCCCCCAGCCCCCACCCGCCCCGGCCAGATACAGGCTGGCTTGGCTCTCCCTTCATTTCGCTTCCTTCCTCATGTCGAGCCTCACAGCCCCAAGCAGCCTCACGCTGATCTGCCGATGAGGGCGCCGCCTCCTTGGCGTGGGGGGGCGTGGCGGGGCGGGGCGGGCTCGGTGGTCGCACATGCTGCGTGCCCCCCTTCCCCGCCTCGCCCGAGCGTTTGCTCGGCCACTGTTGTGCTGCTGGGGCGGAACGGCCGAACATAGACAACACCCCGACAGTGTACACGCTCGGAGCCTCTATTTATTGCATTCTATCGGGCGGGTGACTCGCAGCGACTCCAAAATGATACGGGGGGCCGGCTGCCGATACTCCGCGCAGAGTTTCCCCCAAAGATGGCCGGCCGGTCGGCCGCGTTGTTACGCTATAAACCGGACAAATCATAAAACCCAAAACGGCGTCGCGTCGCTCTGCGCAACGTTGTAAGGCCGCCTTTGTGTGTCCGGCAGTGCGGGACTTGGCCGAGCAGGCCCCTCACGCACAGTGGGCCAGACGCCCGGGTGGAGGCGGCCGAAACTCCAGACGCGTTTTGAGCTCCAGAGTCGCTAAAGGGGACTCGACCTAACGTGTGGCCCCACCAATGGTTGCTCTCCGAACGAGGAATCCATTGGTGGGGTCACAGGTTAGGTTCGAGTCCCATTTAGCGACTCTGGAGCCCCAAACGCGTCCGGGATTTTGACCGCCTCCACCGGTCGTCTGGCCCACTGTGCCTGGCCGTGCAGCCCCACATCCTTAACACTTTACGGTCAGCGGGCCGCAGGGCAAGCCGCAGCCAAGCCGGGCCCGGGTTCGCTCCCCGGCCGGGTCAGGCTCGTTTGCTCTGCGAGTGTATCGCCGCGCCATGTGTACGCCGGGATGCAGCTCGCATGCAAGTTTTCATATTTTTGTTTCGATTTTTCCATTGGAGGAAAATCGCTAACTTAAATAAAAACCAAGCAAAACAGTATTTTATCCCTACGCCACTGTGGTGTAGATAAGAGCGAAAATATTGTTCAGGTGGCTGGAAATCATGCAGTGAGTTCAAGAGACAACATTCTGGTTTTGGAAACTAGAGATGAAAATCGCAGAGAGGTCCGAAAACGAGCGCGCTTTGGCCCGGGCCCCGGGATCTGGCCCCCCGGGGGCGGCACGCTGCCGGACAGCCTGCAAATTCCTCTAGATAAACAAGTAAATCTCACGTGCTACGTGACCATACACTGGCAACCCGCATTGGCCGTCCCCGGGCCCCAACACACACACACACTGCAGAGGCACAGCACGGACGCGGACATGGGCACAGTACCGGGACAACGCCGAGAATAGAACTTTGTGGGCTCGAATGGAACTTCACCGACTGATACATCATAGGTTTTGTCTGGGGGGAACGCGGATCAAGAAGTCACGGCCCGGAAAAAGGGGTTTGCCAGAGCTCGGCGTCCAGTTTTTCCCGGAGGAGAATGAAAAAATCGAATTACTCCCCCAGAGTCTGACGGCCGGGCCGACGGCCAGCCCATCCGGGCACATATTGCCCGACTGGCCACTTGATAAACACGGAGTACTTGGCCTCCTCCGCACGGCTGGGCGCTCGGGTCGGCACAAACTAACCCCCGGCCGTCCGTCGCGCCACGCCACGCCACGCCACGCCCTGCGGCGCTGACTATGGCCGTGGCTCCCTCCCCCAATCACGTGTTTGCCCGCCCGCGGGCACACGCAGGCATACGCCTTACCTCGTACCCGCACTGCAAAAATATTTACCGCTCCACGCACGGATCACATCGTGAAAATTTCGCCTGCTGACGTGGCAGCACTGCGTGGGAACGGGTTGCCGCTGTGATTGAATCTCGGTCGCCGATACCCCTCGCTCGGGGTGGCTGTGGGTGCGTCGCTACCCCGCGCTAACGACCGGGCCGGCTCTGCGGCGCGTGCAAGCCAGTCGCCTTGGCTGCCGCGGCTCCGGAAGCGCGTGCAGCTCTAATGGTTCCCGGAGAGTATCAACAATTTCCGGTGCGGAGGTGCGCCGTCGTACCGGAGCCGCCATGCTCGCCGTCACGGGGTGGTGGCGTTTGCTGACCGATGCCGAATGGGTCGCTCTGTCTCTGTCGCACTCAGGCGGCATGCCGCAAGGGTCTTCTGGCCCACTGTGGGCCGGCGCGTCCAGCCGAACGCGGCGCTCGCGGCGGGCGGCCGAAAAGATTATTGGGGAGGGTGGCGGCCGCTGCGGGGCTGCCTCATCCGCACGGTGCTCTGTCTCTCTCCCACACCAGCGGAGCGGCCCGCGAGAGCGAGAGAGACGGAGCGCTTCGGGCCGCTGGGAGGGCCACTCGAATTTCGGCGTAATCACCAACGAGGGGAGGCGGCAATCGGGGCGCGGCAAGGGTTGTCGCGTGGCGGTCGGCACATTGTATTTACGACATGTTGTGGCGCGCCGGGACTTCATCAAGCGCCGGCCAGACGGGATGAAAAATTCAGTCAAGAAAGACGAAACCGACGTTTGTGACCGAGTGGTTGCCTACGGGACGCCGTTGCTTTTTTGTCGGTGTACTTTACCCCATCCCGAGCAGAGCCTGCCTCACCGTCTGCGAGGGCGGAGCTGGCGGCGCTGGCGGAGTCGCGGGAGAAGCCCCGCGCGGAATCTGAAAATAATGACGAGCGCTCTGGAGCCGTGCTGGAGCCGTGCTGGAGCCTCGCTGGAGAGACGCTGGGAAGACGCTGCCAGAGAGACACCGCTGGAGACTGCTTGAGAGACACTTAGAAGACGCCGCAAGAGAGACGCCATTAGAGAGACGCCGCTAGAGAGACGCTGCTAGAGAGGCGCCGCTTGAGAGACGCTGCTACAGAGATGCCGCTAGAAAGACGCTCCTAGAGAGACGTGATAAGAGAGACGCCGCTAGAGAGACGCTGGAACAACCCCAGCCATGTCGACGCGCTCCCCTCGGTATCAATCCCCAACCCCAAAGCCTCCGGGCACTCCCACCGAGCGATGCGCCGACGGAGTCGTTTCGTCGCCGCGTCTCTGTCGCACCCCTTCGCCACGCCCCGCGAGAGCAACAGAGACAGAGCGACGGCCCCAGACCTGCACCACGCTGCGACTCTTGCCCCTGGCCAAGACGACGTCGACTTTATTTGCCGGAATTTAAAACGTGCCGGCGATACCCCGCGCTCAGCAGGGCGCCCCGGGCGAGTGCAGCAGGTGATACCCCGCGCTGACGGCGAAACAAAGACGCGGTAAGAGCCGCGCAGCCATCGCGGGGCACTTCTCGTCGTCCTCGGATTCTCGGAATGGCACTGCCTCGCTGACGGCCAAGTTTCCCCTCCGCGAGGCTCCAGGCAAATGAGCTGGGCCCAAACTTTCTTTTCGTTCCGTAACTACTCTTGGCGCGAGTTCGGCTGCAGCGGCCGGAACTGCACTGGAACGACGACAACGGCCGTCTGGGCGGGGCGGGGCGGGGCGGGGCGGGGCGGGGTGGCTCGCGTCGTCTCCAGGCCGGGGCCTCGACATGAGCTTCTAATGAGCTAAGGGACGGCGGCCCTGCGGGGTTGTCGTCGCCGAGGTGCTGCGAGGCGGTGGCGGCCACGGCGTGGCGGCTAACGGATGGCCCAATATCGCATCACGACGCCCCTGATGACCTTGATGATGACGAGGGGCACCCCGCAGGGTGCTGCGCGACAGTGCTGCTGCAGCAAGGCGGCGCGGGGCCGCTAGCTGCTGCTCGTCGTCGAGGGCCTGTCCGGGGAGGCCCAATCCCCGACATGGAAACGACATTACGCAGGTTAGCGTCACGTGTCCGAGTCTCGGGGACTCGGAGACTCCGAGACATTTTGCAGCGCCTCGAGACGCCCCACAGTGGGCTAGAGAACCGGCGCCGGCGGCCAAAACTCTAGACGCGTTTTGAGCATCAGATTCGCCAAACAGGACTAGAACCGAGCGTGTGACCCCCACCAATGGATTCCTCGTTCGAAGAGCAATCCATTGGTGGGGTCACACGCTTGGTTCGAGTCCCACTTAGCGACTCTGGAGCTCAAAACGCACTCGGGATTCCGGCCGCTTCCACCGGTCTTCTGGCCCACTGTACAGCAGTCGCGACACTGCGAACGACGACGAACGTCCTTGCGGCGGCCGTCCGTCCGTCCGCGACGACCTTGCCAATAACAAGACAGCCGTCCGACTGGCCAAACAGCCCCGACGGCCGCCAAAGCGCCACTCCACTGTCTTTCAAAGCAATGAGTGATGAAAAGAAAGCGGGTGTAAAGAGGAGTGGCGCAGCCCCTCTGCAGCGAGGCAAAAAAAAGCAACAACAGCATAAAAACAGCGGGAAATAAACCAAATGCCGCCGGACAAAAGAAGCACGCGATGATGCCTCCCGTTCAAAAGCGACGCGGAATAAACACTGCGCGACGACGGCGCCAGATTAAACCATTCGCGCCGCTCAAAGTCGCGCCGTCTCTGTCGCACGCCCGCGGGCCGCCGCCGCCAGTGGGTGCGACAGGGACAGAGCGACGCTGTTGGGCCTGCAGCGCAGCCATGGCAGCGCGGCACCACGGCACTGAAAGGACACGCCATAAAGGGCGCGGCTGCCCGTCCGTCCGCGAATCTCCGAGCTGCTGCAGGGCCGTTTTCGTCGCCCTGTCTCTCTCGCACCCATCAGGGACGCCCATGAGTGCGAGAGAGACAGAGCGACGACTCTCGGAATCAGTCTGCCGCTGCTGCCGGGAGCAAAGGTGGCTCCTGCTCCTGCGGGATCCCACACGGCAGTGCTGCAGAGCCCGGCAGGGCCGCGGGCCGGCCGTAAGTTCCTAGCCGTGCCGTGCCGCGCCGCGCCAAAGCCAGGCAGGGTTCATCCTCGCCACGGGGGATCCGCGACACCTCTACGCTCATTACCTCTAAACCATCTTTCCCGACCTGCCCGGTACGTCCAATGTTTTCCCTCTAAAATGTGTAGGCTTTACCTCTAAAAGTAGAACGAAAGTACACGCCGCGTTTTACCTCTAAAACTGCGAAAACGTGAAGAAGCTGACCGAGGCCGTGCACCAGGAGGAGCGTCGTCGTGGACCCGGCTGCAGGGTGCCACGGCGGCATTCTCCGGTCGCGCCGCGCCAAGGTGAAGAAGCTGACCGAGGCCGTGCACCAGGAGGAGCGTCGTCGTGGACCCGGCTGCAGGGTGCCACGGCGGCATTCTCCGGTCGCGCCGCGCCAAGGTGAAGAAGCTGACCGAGGCCGTGCACCAGGAGGAGCGTCGTCGTGGACCCGGCTGCAGGGTGCCACGGCGGCCTTCTCTGGTCGCGCCGCGCCAAGGTGAAGAAGCTGACCGAGGCCGTGCACCAGGAGGAGCGTCGTCGTGGACCCGGCTGCAGGGTGCCACGGCGGCATTCTCCGGTCGCGCCGCGCCAAGGTGAAGAAGCTGACCGAGGCCGTGCACCAGGAGGAGCGTCGTCGTGGACCCGGCTGCGGGGTGCCACGGCGGCCTTCTCCGGTCGCGCCGCGCCAAGGTGAAGAAGCTGACCGAGGCCGTGCACCAGGAGGAGCGTCGTCGTGGACCCGGCTGCAGGGTGCCACGGCGGCATTCTCCGGTCGCGCCGCGCCAAGGTGAAGAAGCTGACCGAGGCCGTGCACCAGGAGGAGCGTCGTCGTGGACCCGGCTGCAGGGTGCCACGGCGGCCTTCTCTGGTCGCGCCGCGCCAAGGTGAAGAAGCTGACCGAGGCCGTGCACCAGGAGGAGCGTCGTCGTGGACCCGGCTGCAGGGTGCCACGGCGGCATTCTCCGGTCGCGCCGCGCCAAGGTGAAGAAGCTGACCGAGGCCGTGCACCAGGAGGAGCGTCGTCGTGGACCCGGCTGCAGGGTGCCACGGCGGCCTTCTCCGGTCGCGCCGCGCCAAGGTGAAGAAGCTGACCGAGGCCGTGCACCAGGAGGAGCGTCGTCGTGGACCCGGCTGCAGGGTGCCACGGCGGCATTCTCTGGTCGCGCCGCGCCAAGGTGAAGAAGCTGACCGAGGCCGTGCACCAGGAGGAGCGTCGTCGTGGACCCGGCTGCAGGGTGCCACGGCGGCATTCTCCGGTCGCGCCGCGCCAAGGTGAAGAAGCTGACCGAGGCCGTGCACCAGGAGGAGCGTCGTCGTGGACCCGGCTGCAGGGTGCCACGGCGGCCTTCTCTGGTCGCGCCGCGCCAAGGTGAAGAAGCTGACCGAGGCCGTGCACCAGGAGGAGCGTCGTCGTGGACCCGGCTGCAGGGTGCCACGGCGGCATTCTCCGGTCGCGCCGCGCCAAGGTGAAGAAGCTGACCGAGGCCGTGCACCAGGAGGAGCGTCGTCGTGGACCCGGCTGCAGGGTGCCACGGCGGCCTTCTCCGGTCGCGCCGCGCCAAGGTGAAGAAGCTGACCGAGGCCGTGCACCAGGAGGAGCGTCGTCGTGGACCCGGCTGCAGGGTGCCACGGCGGCATTCTCTGGTCGCGCCGCGCCAAGGTGAAGAAGCTGACCGAGGCCGTGCACCAGGAGGAGCGTCGTCGTGGACCCGGCTGCAGGGTGCCACGGCGGCACTCTCCGGTCGCGCCGCGCCAAGGCGCTTTGGGGTGGACGGGCCGCATGGCGGTTGGCAACTCGGCCCTCTGGAATGGGCGTCGTCGTGAACCGCCGTGGAGGCACGACGCCTTGCTCTGCCCAAACGGCCCTTACGCCGCCGTCGCGCAGGGCATTGAGACTTTGTAAACAAATTCTTTAATGATTCCTTGCGTGCCATTGGGGACAGGTAGGTATTGCCAAATTGCACGGGTATGAGTCCCAGGGCTAGGCCAGCCTTTCGACACCCGGAGGGTCTTTCTACGCTCGGGGGCTCGCCGTGCCTTGGTGAGCATATGTGTGCGTGAGCCCACCGTGCATGTGTCAAACTATATCGCATGATCTACTAGGCACGCCACCGCTCTCGATCTACCTGCGTCAAAAGTCGCTCTCGTTGGGCCAGCGCGCATTATACACCCTGACTGCACTCGTGCTGGTCCAGGGGTGGGCAGTGCCCATGTGAAAGTAGGTACGTGCTGTACATCCAGTACCGAATTACCTTGCCCACCCCTGCGCCAGGGTGCAACAGGGACATAGCAGCGGGCCCAGCAGGGAAGACTGGGGAAAGTGGGTTACTGCCTCTCTGCCGGGACGACCTGTGTCGCCTCTCTGCAGTCTGGGGTTCGAATGCCGTCCAGAGAAATTGGTTCGCTTTTCTCTCGATGCCGCTTTGCACTTTTGCGTTGGCCCCTCGCTGCTCGATCTTACACGTGACCTTCCTGCGATGTTTTCGGAACCTTATCCTGTTTCAGGGGAGCAGCGGCCCATAGCCAGGTGGCTGCCATCGGATGTGGAGTGAGGATCGACGGTAATGGGCGGACCGGAGAGGTCTGTGTCCGGAGTCCGTAGCCCAGCCCAAGACGCGGTCTTCGCCAGAACCCCTTCTGATCCGAGCCGAGACACCATCATGAGACTGCTCGAGACGAGAGGAATGCGAACAACTCATTGATATGGGCGGGGGTTCGCTAGAACGCTGCCAGGAACCCCCGCCCCCGGACGTCTGTACCCCTGCAGGTAGGCATCCCACCCCGCAGCCCATCGCGAGCGCCCAGGAGGTAGGCAACCAATCCGACCTGTCGTCTAGCAGGACATACTGACGTTTCGTCAGATGTCGGGATGCAGCTTTAAGGGGGTCGCAACCCTAAAAATAAATTAATTGATCTTTACATATTTCTGAATATGAGATGATGAAAGTAGGAAGCTAGTGCTAACTGTCGTAAATCCACCAAGCAGTCCGCTCAGGAAGCTGCAGACAAGTTTTGAAATGGAACTTCTTGCCCACCAAAAAGCAGTGGTGGCTGTATGAGCATGTGACTTTACAAAGCTTTGCATTAAATTAAGCTAAACTCTCATCAAATTTACCTCCATTTAGTTGCTAAACCTACATTGTCAAGTAGGAACATAGAAACATATCAGTAACATTTGCGCTCTCAGTGTCTGTCTGAGAGTTAAGCCTAACAAATGTTTTAATTATTTTTCTTCAGATGAAGATGCTGATCAATGCAGTCTGCATCCTCATCTTGAGATGATGCCACAACACCTATATAAGGTTTGTTTATTATTAATTATTTTCACGTGTTAAGCTACATTTTAGTATACAATTTAACTCTGCTTTGTTCCTCAGGCTCTCTCAATGGTGGATTCATCTGAAATTTAAATGATGTATTTTCACGATGGTATCAACTTCAGTTCTGCATTACCGCTCCATTGGAATAAAATAATGAATCTGATAAAATAACCCTGTCTAAATCTGAATGCCTTTTACAATGACAACTCCCAACAACTAGAGAGAAAAGTCTAAAATCTACTCCCCACTTGAACATTTACTCTCTTTCTAGTCATCCATATTGCACCACGATAGGAGAGTCTCTGTTTTATTGTTGAAAGTAAGCCACCAACTACTGTGAAGATCAGCAGACTGCAGGTTTAAATAAGTAAAGTGCTCATTGGTGAAGGCGTCAGCACAGTAATGTGACAACATGTTTTAATTAAACTAAATAGATACTCCAAGTTACAAAATAATTCACTCTGTAAGCAGGATGCCAAAAAGGTTGAAACCCTGGAAACAGAGGAAAACAATAGTTAAATGATGCAATTACAACAAGGCTATAAAATATGGTGTAATGATACTTACATCACAAAGCAAAGAACTGTGATTCAATCTGTCTGGCAAACATCTCACGAGTTCACCAATCAGTATCTTCTCATTTCTGGCATAGATCTTCCAAAGACGATCCAGAATCTATCCCATCGGATCGCTGAGCACAACTAGGGCCAAAAAAGAAAAAAAAAGGTATTAAGAACAATAAAAGAAAATTTAAGTATTATTAGTATCTCTTTCACATAGGTAACAACTTACGTCAAAAGAAAGTGTAAATGAAAAGCTGTGCGTCAAACATTCCATCGAAGTAGAACGATGTGATGACGATGACAGTCCCAGCAGCAGCAGATGTTGAACACAATCTCGACATGCAACAAGAAAGGAAAAGGAGCCAGCAGTCTGCGTGCACAGTAGGAAATGTCAGGTGAAATCAGGGAAACAGGAACCTGTCCGATACCGGGCAGTTAGCCCAAAAGCTGAACTTATACACAAAGCGCTAACCACAAAATAAATTTAAAAAATTAAAAAAAGAAGTCTGAGGTGGCCAAATGATAGCTCACACCTAAGGCAGGCCTGGCCATTTTAGCTCTCAGGCTTATAAACACTAGTGCACAGTTACTATAAATAGACATTCTTTAAATCGTACAAACCTCGAGGTGGCCAAATGTTAGCTCACACCTAAGGCAGGCCTGGCCATTTTAGCTCTCAGACCTATTAACACAAGTGCAGGCAGCTGGCCTCCATAAGCTCACAGCTATTAAAAACAACTCACCCTACCTTGAAGAGGCCAACGCTCAGATGAAGCCTGGCCGCCAATCAGCTCACAGGCATCACTCAACGATAAACATTCCACAAAAGCAGTGGGCCTCCACAAGCTTTCAGGTGCCAACACCAATCTCAACGACCTGAGGAGGCAAAAGATGGCAACAAGCCTGGCCGCCAATCAGCTCACAGGCGTGACTTTATGATAAACATTCGACAAAGTCAGCTGGCCTACAGAAGCTCACAGCTGCTAATGACCATCGCAACACCCTGCTCATCAGCTCGGGGACAGAAAATGAAAACAATTAACAAGGTGTGATACACCTGTGTAATGGATTAAAACTCACCAGGAGCAGTAAGTGGCTGACAGGGCATTGATACAAGGAAAAGGGAGGAGGGTGCACCTTGGACACAGCAACTATATAACAGAGACAGACAACATCAATAATTTTAACTGTGTTTTAAAGACAACAAAAACAAAGAAATTCAAGAACTAACCTCAAACGCCAAACTTGCCTAGGGTGATGAAAGATAGCAGCTCTGCTCGTACTCTCAGAGGTTCGATATCACTGTGGTGGTGATGAAAGATAGCAGCTCTACTCGTACTCTCAGAGGTTAGATATCACTGTGGTGGGCAAGAACGGACAATGAGGTTAGAACAACTTTAAGTGATTGGGCTTTAGTGATGATGAGAGCAGGCTGACTGCATACAAGAATAATTCGTTTTCAAAATCACTGAATCACGAACACATTCTTGATATAATTATCATCGAGAAGTAACTCTAACCCAAGTTTAACGCAAGGCGTCCGGTTTTAGGCCTAAAAGCTACCGCCGCGAGGAACCCGTCATAAGTATCAAGTCGAAACTCGCAAACAAATTTGACAAAAACAATTTCATGATAAGCCGAGTAATTATCAGTTACTGGAGACGGAGTCCACAATTACCTCAGAATTCGAGTAACAAGTACTACCTGCAGACGGCAGTATTGCGCGCCAAAGTACGTAGATCCAATCCAAACAAAAGATTTGGTTGAACTCTAGTCGTTGTTGCGGGCGCTGCCGCTAGGGGCGCTGCTGGTGGCGCGGCGCGCTCGTTTCGACTGCGAATCTGCGAATAACGTGCAACAGCTGGCAAGCTGAACGTACGCAATTTTAATTTTGTTTTTATTGAATTATTGAAAGATGGCTATTTGATCAAGAGTCCTAAATTGGACATATTTTTTTTGTCTCTTTTTCAGGCTGCAGGCTGCGGCTCGCATGAAAGATGACCTTGATTTCTTTGCTGTCACTTTCATGAGACTATGCAGCCGATAAGTATAACCTCACCAATAAATGTCTGTAATTCTGGAAAAGTTATGTACAAACTGCAGTTACTCATCAGATAGGATAAAAACACAACACATTTACAGAGGAACAAAACATACCTTCAGTGGCACCTTTCAGATTGACAGGTGCGTTTCGTTTCACAAATTTCACCAGATCTGCAGCTTCGAAAACCTCGTCCCACCACTGGGCTGCTTTTGAGGGTCAATTGCAAACACAAGAAAACCACAATCAGTCAAGATTCTCACCTTCCCTACACTACATACGACCCGCACTGAATCGTGTTAGGAAGAAAAGTGAACTCACAGTCACATTGATTGACACCAGTAGATCTTTGCACTTTCATAAACGAATTCGGCGCGCGGCATTTCGGTGTTGCACTATGCGGCGAGCAGGTGTTCATATTCCAGACGGTAAACTTCAACGATCAGCTAATCGTTTCCTGAAATAGCAGATGATTTAATTTTGAATTACAGACATTTATTGGTGAGGTTATACTTATCGGCTGCATAGTCTCATGAAAGTGACAGCAAAGAAATCAAGGTCATCTTTCATGCGAGCCGCAGCCTGCAGCCTGAAAAAGAGACAAAAAAAATATGTCCAATTTAGGACTCTTGATCAAATAGCCATCTTTCAATAATTCAATAAAAACAAAATTAAAATTGCGTACGTTCAGCTTGCCAGCTGTTGCACGTTATTCGCAGATTCGCAGTCGAAACGAGCGCGCCGCGCCACCAGCAGCGCCCCTAGCGGCAGCGCCCGCAACAACGACTAGAGTTCAACCAAATCTTTTGTTTGGATTGGATCTACGTACTTTGGCGCGCAATACTGCCGTCTGCAGGTAGTACTTGTTACTCGAATTCTGAGGTAATTGTGGACTCCGTCTCCAGTAACTGATAATTACTCGGCTTATCATGAAATTGTTTTTGTCAAATTTGTTTGCGAGTTTCGACTTGATACTTATGACGGGTTCCTCGCGGCGGTAGCTTTTAGGCCTAAAACCGGACGCCTTGCGTTAAACTTGGGTTAGAGTTACTTCTCGATGATAATTATATCAAGAATGTGTTCGTGATTCAGTGATTTTGAAAACGAATTATTCTTGTATGCAGTCAGCCTGCTCTCATCATCACTAAAGCCCAATCACTTAAAGTTGTTCTAACCTCATTGTCCGTTCTTGCCCACCACAGTGATATCTAACCTCTGAGAGTACGAGTAGAGCTGCTATCTTTCATCACCACCACAGTGATATCGAACCTCTGAGAGTACGAGCAGAGCTGCTATCTTTCATCACCCTAGGCAAGTTTGGCGTTTGAGGTTAGTTCTTGAATTTCTTTGTTTTTGTTGTCTTTAAAACACAGTTAAAATTATTGATGTTGTCTGTCTCTGTTATATAGTTGCTGTGTCCAAGGTGCACCCTCCTCCCTTTTCCTTGTATCAATGCCCTGTCAGCCACTTACTGCTCCTGGTGAGTTTTAATCCATTACACAGGTGTATCACACCTTGTTAATTGTTTTCATTTTCTGTCCCCGAGCTGATGAGCAGGGTGTTGCGATGGTCATTAGCAGCTGTGAGCTTCTGTAGGCCAGCTGACTTTGTCGAATGTTTATCATAAAGTCACGCCTGTGAGCTGATTGGCGGCCAGGCTTGTTGCCATCTTTTGCCTCCTCAGGTCGTTGAGATTGGTGTTGGCACCTGAAAGCTTGTGGAGGCCCACTGCTTTTGTGGAATGTTTATCGTTGAGTGATGCCTGTGAGCTGATTGGCGGCCAGGCTTCATCTGAGCGTTGGCCTCTTCAAGGTAGGGGGAGTTGTTTTTTAAAAGCTGTGAGCTTATGGAGGCCAGCTGCCTGCACTTGTGTTAATAGGTCTGAGAGCTAAAATGGCCAGGCCCGCCTTAGGTGTGAGCTAACATTTGGCCACCTCGAGGTTTGTACGATTTAAAGAATGTCTATTTATAGTAACTGTGCACTAGTGTTTATAAGCCTGAGAGCTAAAATGGCCAGGCCTGCCTTAGGTGTGAGCTAACATTTGGCCACCTCGAGGTTTTTACGATTTAAAGAATGTCTATTTATAGTAACTGTGCACTAGTGTTTATAAGCCTGAGAGCTAAAATGGCCAGGCCTGCCTTAGGTGTGAGCTAACATTTGGCCACCTCAGGTTTTCTTTAAAAATTTTTTTAAATTATTTTGTTTTAAACCTTTGGTAAAAGGCCCGGCCCCCTTTTGGGCTAACTTTTCCCCCGGGGTTTGGACGGTTTGTTTCCCCATTTTTAAATTTACATTTTTAACTGGAGCAAAATGGCCGGCCCCCTTTTCCTCTTTTGGCCCCCTTTGAGGTTTTTGTTTAAAAATTTTTTTTGCTGGGACTTTTTTATCCGGAATAAAAACGGCCCCCTTGGTGGAATTTTGGACCCAGCTTTTTTTAATTTTTTTTTATTTGTTGGGTTTCCTTTGTGAAAAGTTACTTTCTTTAAATCCCTTTTTTGGCAATTCCTTTTTTTTTCTTTTTTGGCCCAGTTTTGGGTCCTTTTCCTTTTGGGGGATTCGGATTGTTTTAAATCTTGCCGGGGGTGAAAGATACTGTTTAAATTTGTGGGGAAAGTTTGCCGACAGTTTTAATACATTTTTTTTGCTTTGTAAAGTAAAAAATTTCAATAAAATTTTTTAAATTTTTTTAAATTGTTTTTAATATTTTTTCCCCTTTTTTCCCAGGGTTTCAACCTTTTTGGATCCTTTGGGCTTCCCGAAAAAGGAAATTATTTTGTAATTTTTGGAAAATTAAACCAATTTTTGTTTTAAATTAAACATTTTCACCAATTTTTCCTTTTTGTAAGCCTTTAAAAATTTTTTCCTTTTTATTTAACCTGGGATCCCGCTTGATTTAAGTAATTGGGGTTTATTTAAAATTTAAAAAAGGACTTCCCTTCTGGTTCAAATGGATTTTTTTAAAAGAGGTAAAATTTTAAGTGGGGGTTTTTTTAAAAAACTTTTCTTCTAGGTTTTTGGGAGTTGTTTAATTGGGGGAAAGGCCCAAATTTTTTCAGATTTAGACAGGGTTATTTTATCAGATTCATTATTTTATTCCAATGGAGCGGTAATGCAGAACTGAAGTTGATACCATCGTGAAAATACATCATTTAAATTTCAGATGAATCCACCATTGAGAGAGCCTGAGGAACAAAGCAGAGTTAAATTGTATACTAAAATGTAGCTTAACACGGGAAAAAAATTAATAATAAACAAACCTTATATAGGTGTTGTGGCATCATCTCAAGATGAGGATGCAGACTGCATTGATCAGCATCTTCATCTGAAGAAAAAAATTAAAACATTTGTTAGGCTTAACTCTCAGACAGACACTGAGAGCGCAAATGTTACTGATATGTTTCTATGTTCCTACTTGACAATGTAGGTTTAGCAACTAAATGGAGGTAAATTTGATGAGAGTTTAGCTTAATTTAATGCAAAGCTTTGTAAAGTCACATGCTCATACAGCCACCACTGCTTTTTGGTGGGCAAGAAGTTCCATTTCAAAACTTGTCTGCAGCTTCCTGAGCGGACTGCTTGGTGGATTTACGACAGTTAGCACTAGCTTCCTACTTTCATCATCTCATATTCAGAAAAATGTAAAGATCAATTAATTTATTTTTAGGGTTGCGACCCCCTTAAAGCTGCATCCCGACATCTGACGAAACGTCAGTATGTCCTGCTAGACGACAGGTCGGATTGGTTGCCTACCTCCTGGGCGCTCGCGATGGGCTGCGGGGTGGGATGCCTACCTGCAGGGGTACAGACGTCCGGGGGGGGGGGTTCCTGGCAGCGTTCTAGCGAACCCCCGCCCATATCAATGAGTTGTTCGCATTCCTCTCGTCTCGAGCAGTCTCATGATGGTGTCTCGGCTCGGATCAGAAGGGGTTCTGGCGAAGACCGCGTCTTGGGCTGGGCTACGGACTCCGGACACAGACCTCTCCGGTCCGCCCATTACCGTCGATTTCCCCCACTCCACATCCGATGGCAGCCACCTGGCTATGGGCCGCTGCTCCCCTGAAACAGGATAAGGTTCCGAAAACATCGCAGGAAGGTCACGTGTAAGATCGAGCAGCGAGGGGCCAACGCAAAAGTGCAAAGCGGCATCGAGAGAAAAGCGAACCAATTTCTCTGGACGGCATTCGAACCCCAGACTGCAGAGAGGCGACACAGGTCGTCCCGGCAGAGAGGCAGTAACCCACTTTCCCCAGTCTTCCCTGCTGGGCCCGCTGCTATGTCCCTGTTGCACCCTGGCGCAGGGGGGGGCAAGGTAATTCGGTACTGGATGTACAGCACGTACCTACTTTCACATGGGCACTGCCCCCCCCTGGACCAGCACGAGTGCAGTCAGGGTGTATAATGCGCGCTGGCCCAACGAGAGCGACTTTTGACGCAGGTAGATCGAGAGCGGTGGCGTGCCTAGTAATCATGGGGATATAGTTTGACACATGCACGGTGGGCTCACGTACACATATGCTCACCAAGGCACGGCGAGCCCCCGGGGTAGAAAGACCCTCCGGGTGTCGAAAGGGTGGCCTAGCCCTGGGACTCATACCCGTGCAATTTGGCAATACCTACCTGTCCCCAATGGCACGCAAGGAATCATTAAAGAATTTGTTTACAAAGTCTCAATGCCCTGCGCGACGGCGGCGTAAGGGCCGTTTGGGCAGAGCAAGGCGTCGTGCCTCCACGGCGGTTCACGACGACGCCCATTCCAGAGGGCCGAGTTGCCAACCGCCATGCGGCCCGTCCCCCCCAAAGCGCCTTGGCGCGGCGCGACCGGAGAATGCCGCCGTGGCACCCCCGCAGCCGGGTCCACGACGACGCTCCTCCTGGTGCACGGCCTCGGTCAGCTTCTTCACCTTGGCGCGGCGCGACCAGAGAATGCCGCCGTGGCACCCTGCAGCCG
>NW_023144631.1:11813231-11825896 GCF_012932325.1 Thrips palmi | reverse complement strand
GGATAAATATCTTAATTATCTCGAGGATTCAGAGACTAAACTCACCGATGGGTGTTAAATTCTTATGCACAGAAATAGCCGATCACGGACAGTGCAACTCGGGTTTCAGGAGTCCTCCTACAACCACATCTCTCATTAGACACTCATCCTCAAGTCTGCATAACGTCTCTCACTCAATGAATCACTCACCAACATAAATGACTTCATCGCTCATAATTCTGGAAAACGATGATTGATCATTGACAGGACATCAGATAAATCCAACTGTGAAAAACATGGGACGGCTTGGTTATGTTGCCCAGTGTAAAAATGTGCTCACACATAAATAAAGTTCCAGGTCCATCGGACACTCACCAAATTCTTCAGAGAGAGAGCACAAATAAAACTAAACTAAAATATCCATTGGAATTGAAGTATCACTCAATAAAAGTACGGATGATTCCAGATTAAAACAGATTAAAATCACAACTCTGCACTCCTTCACAGTTCCAGCCTGACTGACTGACGGAATCCGGAAGCTGCTTCCGTTTCGCCGGAGTATGAGAACCTCAGAGGTACTCAGGAGACAAATGACGGCTCGGTATGAGAAATCTGAGGGGCGGGCGATTCAAACCGGGTAGCGTGAACGTTACACGAGCTCGTTGACGTGGTGCTCGCGGACGCCGTGCTCGTGGACGCCGCCGTGCTCGTGGACGCCGTGCATCATGCTGTGCGCGTGGACGCCGTGCTCGTGGACGCCGCCGTGCACGTGAACGCCGCCGTGCTCGTGGAAGCCGCCGTGCTCGTGGACGCCGTGCATGCTGTGCTCGTGGACGCCGTGCTCGTGGATGCCGTGCATGCTGTGCTCGTGGACGCCGTGCTCCTAGACGCCGTGCTCGTGGACGCCGTGCTTGTCGACGCCGTGCTCGTGGACGCCGTGTTCGTGGACGCCGTGCTGGTGGACGCCGCCGTGCTCGTGGACGCCGCCGTGCTCGTGGACGCCGCCGTGCTCGTTGACGCAGTGCTCGTTGACGCCGTGCTCGTGGACGCGGTGCTCGTGGACGCCGTGCTCGTGGACGCCGCGCTCTTTGACGCCGTGCTCGTGGACGCCGTGCTCGTCGACGCCGTGCTCGTGGACGCCGTGCTCGTGGACGCCGTGCTCGTGGACGCCGTGCTCGTCGACGCCGTGCTCCTTGACGCCGTGCTTATTGACGCCGTGCTCGTGGACGCCGCCGTGCTCGCGGACGCCGCCGTGCTCGTCGACACCGTTCTCGCGGACGCCGTGCTCGTCTTCGCAGTCGCGGTTCGCGCTGCATCCTGGGCGGTGCGGTTTTTCGACGCTGCTTCATTTATTTATTTGTTTTCCCTTTCCTCTTTTTGGCGCCGCAGGCAGCAGGCGCGCGTGGTGCGCGAACGATTACATCCTCTGGCGGCGGATTTGGCGCGCGGCCGGAATGCGGGAAAGGCGACGACACTTATAAAACAATTCGGCCGGCGCGCACATCGCGCGTCTTGCTTTAATTAAAATGGCACAGCGCGCTGCTGGGGGTCCACCGGAGAGGAGAGGGGGGGGGGGAGTTAAAGCGGACAGGGGCGGCGGCGGCGTTGAAGGGTGGAATATGCGACGGGGTCGTTGGGGGCGGCGCGACGGCCGGCCCGAAGTGGAGTCGGGGACTTGTTGGCATATCGCGGGAAAAGGGGAGAGGGAAGGGGGAGGGGGCAACGTTTCGCCTTAATTACCGTGATGGCACATTCGCCGGGAAGTTGCCTCGCTGCGCTCTTCCCTCGCCTTGTCGTCAACAGCCGCCGTTTTTATTTTTAATACTTCCATGCTTATGCTGGGGGAACAGCTTCCCACATTCGTTGTACAAAATTTGACCACATTCCACATTCAGGTGGCAAAAACGCCTGTAAGTAGGCAACATGTGTGACAAAAACGTCAGAAATCTTGCAAATTCTTGCACATTCACACAATCATTGTACATAAAATTTTGCAGTGAGTCACCCCTCGTATGCTCCCCTCCCCCCTTTTTCCCCTTCACGTCCTGTTCCCCCTCTCCTTTGGCGCTTGCGTCTTTTGGAAGGGGGTTGGTGCGGTTTTTATCCATCGGCCGAAGCCTCTCGTTTGGGTGAGCGTTCCTCCCCCGGGTGGGCCCTCCCTTGCTGTCTGTCAGGCCGGCGGCCGGGTCCTCATGATAATCTCCCCGGATTGCGTGGTTGGCACCCTCTCTCTGTGTCTCTCTCTCTCTCTTTCTCTATCTGTCTCTGTCTCTCTCCCTTTCTCCCCCTCTCTCCCTCTCTCTTCTCGACGCCCACCGGACAGTGCAGTGGCTACTCACAGTGGCGGTCGGTCGCGTATGAATGCATTGTATGTATTTGTGTTTTACTAGGGGTTTTGTGCCGCGGTTCGTTTCCGTGTTTCTTTGGCGCGGCGATTTTTCTTTTGGCTGCTTTGGCGATGCTTTGGCGATGCTTTGGCGATGCTTTGGCGATGCTTTGGCGATGCTTTGGCGATGCTTTGGCGATGCTTTGGCGATGCTTTGGCGATGCTTTGGCGATGCTTTGGCGATGCTTTGGCAATGCTTTGGCGATGCTTTGACGATGCTATGGCGATGCTGCAAACAAGCGCAGAGCGGTGTCCCCTCCCTGACCTTTCCCGCGAACCTGCCTGGCATTTGGACGACCTGCCGCCAGATTCCGAAGAATGGTTTCGTCGCTCTGACTCTCTCGCACTCACAGGGTGTTCCGCAGCGGTGCGAGAGAGAGAGAGAGAGAGAGAGAGAGAGAGAGAGAGAGAGAGAGAGAGAGAGAGAGAGAGAGAGAGAGAGAACAATGTCTCGGAGCCATAGGCGGCCGACCGACCGGCACACGCGGCGCGCGCACTTACAGCGGGCTGACTCTCCAAACAGCACTTTCGTTGACCTGTCTCTCTCGCACCCCTACGGAACGCGCCCGTGAGTGTGCGAGAGAGACAGGAGCGTCGAAGCACTGTTGGCGCAAGCGGCCCGCAGTGCCCGTATCGTACCTGTGCCGCCGTGCCCCGTGCCGCGCGGACCCCCATCCTGCTGACTGATTCCGAGAGTCCGTTTTCATCGCTGTCTCTCTCTCTCGCACCTGTACGGGACGCCCCACGAGTGCGAGAGAGACAGAGCGGCGAAGTCTCTCGGAGTCAGTCTGCTGCCACGCCGCCCCGACCTTGTTCGCTGCATTGCTGGGGGCACAGCACGGCGCTTGTACTACGAGGAGGGCAGCCCGTGCTTCGTCGTCGCTCTGTCTCTCTCGCGCCCCCCGCGAGGCCCGCCGCCCCGTGACTAGGGTTCTAAAAAAACGTGAAAATTATTTTTGATGAAAAAAACCATGGAAAAAAACGGTTTTTTTCCGAAAAAAACGGAAAAATATATTTTGATTTGAAAATTGTTTGAATCGGTGGCGGGAGTAGATAAGACTCAAATGGTTGCAGAAACAGAGCTCCTGTCGGGAAATAATTAAATTTTACTTGAATTGCACTTAAAATGTGAAAAAAAGCTGTTATTTAATGGTTTCGCTTTTCTTAATCAGTAGAAGACTTATTGAGAGCGATCTATCGCTATTCCTCATGCTTCCATGCCTTTTTCAAAGTGGGTCCCTTGCTCCAATGCTTTATACCTTTCTATTCGAGTCGATTGGAAACCTCAAAGCTTCAATTTACGTCCATTTATATTTTTCATATTTTTCGAAAAGTAAAGCGATGAAAAGAAACCGAAAAAAACCGTTTTTTTCGCAATTTTTCCAAATATTTTTCACGCTTTTAGAACCCTACCCGTGACTTCGAGAGAGACAGACATAGCGAGCGACAAGCGCTCTGTTCGGAATCAGCCTGCAGGCCAGGCTGTGTTGGGGATGCGGGAAGTTTGTCGTGCGTGGTACGGTACACTGGTACACTGGTTCACCACCACACTGCAAAGTGCAAGTTCGCTGGGCGCTGTGTCCTGGAGTGCGGCCGGCTTGCCGCGGGCAGGAGAGTGAAAGGCAGAGCCCGGCAGAGCCCGACCCGTCTCGCTGCGCCCTGCTAGTAACTCGATCAGGCGCATGCCCTACACTGTCAGAAACTGATTGGAAAATCCTGCAGAGTGCGTTCCAAAAGCTCCGTCGGGAATTTTCGGACGCTTCGTTTTTCAGAAAAAGGTATTTTGTGTACCATACCTGTCGGAAACTCACACAAAAGTGATTTGGCAATTTTTTTCGAGAAGATGGTTCTCCACGAACGTCTAAAGGGTCGAATTTTAACAGTGCGCCACTGCGCAGTGCCCCGCAGCCTCAAACCGCATTCGAGGAGCCGTCGAGCCGTCGCCAAGCCAGCGACGTCAACCAGTGCAGGCGGCGACGGACGGACGACGAGTTTTCTTTGACGACAAAGTTTGTACATCCGTTCGTCCTGCTTGGCAACCTTTGGTCGTCCGCTCCGCTCCTGCACTGCGAGGAAAGGAAAGGAAGGATCAGCCCCACGGCTCGCATGGCGGCGGCAGAGGCGTAGGTACAGCGCGCGCTTTTTGTGGCCCGGTGCTTTTGTTGTTGTTGTTGTTGTTGTTGTTTTGGTTCTTTTACGGTCGTGCCCCCTGCAGCCCCAGCCACTCCGTCATCCGTTCGATACCCGTCTATCGGGTTACTTCCCCGCCACGCCACGCTAAAGCCCCCGGTGGCCCCCGGCGGGCACGCCCCGCCTGACCTCTGACCCCCGACGACGCCACCCCCTGGCGCCCCGTCGCCCCGTCCGCCTCCGTCCGGCCTGTCCAGCCTGCAGGCTGATTCCGAGGGTCGTTTTACGTCGCTCTGTCTCTCTCGCACTCGTGGGGCGTCACCTGTTGGTGCGAGAGAGACAGAGCGACGAAAACGACTCTCGGAATCAGTCTTGCTGCAGGCTGATCCCGAACACTTTCTTTCGTCGCTCTGTCTCTCTCGCACTCGCGGGGCGCTCCAGTGAGGGTGCGAGCGAGAGAGGCAGAGCGTGGCCTCGCGATACGGAAGCACTGTTGGGAGGGAAGTGCACGGTAAAATCGGTTCCTGGTTTTCCCAGGAACTCCCTGGAAATTGCTTATGCCTTCACCATTGGCTTCCTGGGAAAACCAGGCTCCGTTTTTACCGTGTGTGAGGCTGCAGCCCGATTCCGAGAGTCGTCGCTCTGTCTCTCTCGCACCTATACGGGACGCCCCATGAGTGCGAGAGAGAGAGACAGAGCGACGACTCTCGGAATGAGTCTGCAGGGCGCTGGGTCCAGAGGCCCTTTGACACTGCCGGACTGCCGGCATCAGTATGCAGCGGGCGGCGGGTGGCGCGGCCGCTCGGGAGAATAAGAGCGCGGCGTGTGGCCTGGAGCCACCAGTGCCCACCAGTGCCGCGGCGTCGCTCTGTCTCTCTCGCACGCACGCGCGGCGCTCCGGGAGTGCGAGAGGGACAGAGCGACCACGGCACTGTTCGGAAGCAAGCTGCCGCCCCGCCGCCCGGCCCTGTGGCATGCTAAATACACTGGCAAGCGGCCCAGGACGACGGCGACGGTCGAGGGGCCGAGGGACCGCTTCTCAAAACGCCGCTCTGGAAAGGAGAGCGCGCCGCGTCCGCCGTCGCGTCGCAGTGCAGCCGCGGCTCCGTCCGGCACACTGATGCCGAGAGTCGTCTTCGTCGCTCTGTCTCTCTCCACTGGTAAAACAAAGGCATAAAAATTACGCCCTTTAGGGCATAAATACTCTTTTACGCCATTGCAAGGGCATAAATCATTTTATGCCCTTGGGAAGGGCGTAAATGGTATAGGAATTTCAAGCAAAATTTTAATGCCCTTCCCAAAGGCATTAACGATTTATGCCCTTTAAGGGCGTAAATCGTTTACGCCCTTAAAGGGCATAATTTTTATGCCTTTGTTTCACCAGTGTCGCGCTCGTCGGGCGCCGCCTCTGGGTGCGACAGAGACAGAGCGACGAAAACGACTCTCGGAATCAGTCTGCCGGCTGGATCGTCGGCCTCCGGTCAAGCCAGCTCCTCCGGGGCCGCGAGGCCCGGACGCGTGTGGCGCCGGCGGCATCGTCGGCTAGTTCCGAACACGGCGTCGTCGTCCGGTCTCTCTCCGCGCCTCTCGCATTCCTAGGGCACTCTAATGAGTGCGAGGGAGACAGCTTGTAGTGACAGTGGATTTTTATAGTTTTCTGTTGAATTGCGTTTGAGTTTGGCCTGCCTGCTTCGCTCAGTATGCGCCCCGCTGCATCGGCAGAGGGCTGATTCCGAGCGTCGCTCTACGGGGAAATCACTGTGCATTTCGGTGTACAAACTCAATGAAATTCCGTCGACTTCCGATGATTTCAGTCGAAATTCGATGAATTTCAGCCAAATTTCGACGAATTTTAGTCGAATTCCGATGAATTTTAATGAATTTCAGTGAATTTTACATGTTTGACGAATTTCGGTGTACAAATTTGGCTGGAATGATTTCCCCTTGCGTCGCTCTGTCTGTCCCGCACTCATTTTGGCCTCTCGCTACGGAGTGCGAGGGAGACAGTGACGTGACGGAGCACTGCTCGGAGTGCTGCCCCCCTCGTCCGGTAACGGGCGGGCCAATAGTCCGCAGTGCACCGCGAAGGGCTCGGCGAGGGGCTCGACGAGGGGCGTGGCAGTGATTTGATGCACCGCGAGGCCGGCGGCGGCGTCGCGCCCCACTGGTCTGCAGTTCCGAATACAGGAGCAGCGATCGTCGCTCCGTCTCTCTCGCACCTTGCGGAACGCCCGTGGGTGCGAGTGAGATGGAGCGACGGCGAACGCACGCTTCGGAATCAGCGAGCTGGAAAGAAATTGGTTCGGCCGAGTGACTGGCCTGGCCGAGCCTGGCCGCCTTCGAGACGACCGCAGTGTCAACTCGTCGCGTCTCGCTGCCGCTGTGAAGGGCGTGGCGCGGCGCGGCACAGTGGGCCAGACGACCGGTGGAGGCGGACAAAACTCTGGACGCGTTTTGAGCTCCAGCGTCGCTAAATGGCACTCGAATCGAACGTGTGACCCCACCAATGGATTGCTCTCCGAACGAGGAATCCATTGGTGGGGGTCACACGTTCGGTTCGAGTCCTGTTTAGCGACTCAGGAGCTCATAACACGTCTGTAGAGTTTTGTCCGCCTCCTCCGGTCTTCTGGCCCACTGTGCGCGGTGCGGCGTGGCGTGGCGCGGTGGCTAGATCCTTGTCTAACAAGGCTTGCAGCCTCGCGTGCATGCTTCGGGTAATTTAGTGGACGCACGGAGAGGTAACCTGTTTATGTTTTGTTTCCCCTCGGCCATAGTTTTACGCAGCAAGAAGCACCGGCACGGTGATGCCGCGGGGCTTGGCGAGACGGGGTGTGGCGGGGTGTGGCGGGGCGTGGCGAGGCGGGGCAGCAGGGGCCCTTGGACGTGACCCGGGGAAATGGGGGGAGGGGGTCAGTTTGCGAGGCGGTGCGCGGTCGCCGGCTGCAAGAGCATCGGAAAGCCATTCTGTCGTGCCGAGAATATTGACACTGGCTAGACATGTGCGCCGACCGCATTTTCATCGGCGGCGGCGTTTGGCCGAAATTTAGCCAGCGGCGGCGGCGACGCCGGCGTCTGCGCCGATGTCTTGATCGGCGGCGGCGGCGGCGGCGCGGGCGGCGTGGTTGACTTAAATTTGGTCTATTTTCTCAATTTAAAAACATGCCCATGAAAAGAAAACACAATTTGATGGACTTGTTCTTTAGGGTGGACTAGTTTCGTTACAAAGGTAAAAATTAAGCAATTTAAACACTCCAATAAGATTTTGTTCTCGCGGCGGAGAACGTGCTCGTCGGGTTGCCTATCCCTGGGCGCTCGCTGCTGATGGAAATGCAAATATTTTGGGCATTTAAGGTCGCGACGCCGACGCCGCCGCCGGTAAAATCATCGGCGGCGGCGCGGCGGCGCGCCGCAAATTTTTGGTCAGCGGCGGCGGCGTGGTAAAATTTGTCGGCGGCGGCGCAGCGGCGGCGCGGCGCACATGTCTAACACTGGCCGGATGGGCCGGGGAGTGATTTGGACGTGACGGCGATGGGATGGCGGGGCGGGGCGGGGCGGGGCGGGGCTGCTGTCCGGTCCGATGGCCAGCCAGGCCGTTGCGGAGGTGACGATAGGACCCGACCTTATTTGCCTTTGTTCGCGACGATACACCGGAAAAGCACGCCGTCGGTGGAGGCGGCGCCGTTCTGAAAGAGGGAAGCATAAAAAATGAGGTGGCGACGTGGTGGAAGCTGAACACGGCCATTGCCTAGCAGACTGCGATTCCGAGAGTCGTTTTCGTCGCTCTGCCTCTCTCGCACTCGCGGGGCGTTCCGTGTAGGTGCGAGAGAGACAGAGCGACGAAAACGACTCTGGAATCGGTCTACTGACTCGCGGCTTCTCGGCTTGTATTGGTTCGCGCCGCGAGGACGCCACCTTTTTCTGCCAGTGTGCACGCAGCGCGGGGGCCGCGGGGGCCGCGGGGGCCTACGGCGTGCCAGTCAACCCTCGGCGCGCACGTCCGCCGTCCGCCCTACCTTCGGCTCGGCTCTCGTGCCGCCTCGTACGTGCGCCGTGCCGCGGCGGCGTGGCGGCGGCGGCAGCCTCGGAGGACGTCCTCGAGAGGCCGTCAAAGGAACGGGCGCGGTGGAGCAGGCCGGCGCTGCGTCGTCATTGGCGTCGTCGTCGTCTTCGTGGCCGTCATCGACCTGGCCGTGTTGTCGTGGTGGTCATCGTAGGCGTCGTGGTGGTGGTGATCGTGGTGGTCATCGCAGGCGCCGTCGTCATCGTTGTGGTGGTCATCGTGGTGGTCGTCGTGGCCAGCGTCGTCGTCGTCATCCTGTGCGCCGTCATGGTCGTGGCCATCGCCGTCGTGGTTGTCATCGTGGCCGCCGTCGTGACCCTCGTCGTCGTCATCATGGGCGCCGCCGCTGCCGCCGTCGCCGTCGTCGTGTCCGCATTCATCGCGACTGCCGCCGCCGCCGTCGTTGTCTTCGTCGTCGTGTCCGCGTTCATCGCGGCTGCCGCCGCCGTCGTCGTCGTCGTGGCCGTCGTCGACCACACCGAGACGAGAATTCTGGCACCATGACTGTAGACCGCTATGCACCTGCGACCTCCTCTGCGCACTGCGAGGCTGGAGGAAACGTCTTGTTTGCAACTTCCACCCCGCCGCCTCTGCTTGGCGGCTGCGTGCTACGCGGTGCCGCGCCGCACCTGTCCGCGCCGCGCCCCGCCCCGCCCCGCCCCGCCCCGCCCCGCCTTGCGCTAACTGGATGATTCATTTGTTGGGCGGCCCCGCGATGAATCGGGACGCGGCGCACGTCTGGCGGTCGTCATGGCAGCCGGCTTGAACTTGCCATTGCCACCGGGACAATGCGTCCTCCGCGGCCGCCGCTCCCGCCGCGCCCAGCGCCGCCGAGGTAGTGTTCCGCATCGGGCGGGTCGGTCGGGTTCTGTGAAAATTCGACCGCAGCGCAGCACCGCGACGTGTCATCGAAACTAAAAGACCGAAGTGGCTCCGAAGTGCCGCCGAAGACACGGCTTGGACATCGGCTGGCTCGGAAGCAGCCCCTCCTCGCCCCTCGCCCTGCATGTGGCACAAACCGTCCCGACAGGTGCTGCCCTCTAGTCGGCAAAAGTAGCCAAGACGATCGGGTTGACGGCCGCCCGATGCCGTCCGAGCCGCTTGCTCATCGGGCGGGCCGGATCGGGCCGTTTGGCTGCCAGCGCGATCGGGCGGTGCAAATCCGTACGACCCGCCCGATGCGGAACACTACGCCGAGGTCCTTGTCTCTTCCCGCGGCGTCCCGGCCCGCGGCCCGGCCGACCGCATGGAAATGTCAACGTGGCGACCATTCTTCAAGTTTTGTTGTTGTTTTGGAGTTGTTGTTGGCAGAGCGCCACCGCCGCGCCGCCACCGCGGTGGGCCGCATGGGCCGCATGCCGTGCGGTTCGCGGCCGGATTCCGTCGTGTGTTACGACGGCGGACGGATATCGCACGGGGCGGGGAGGGGCGGGGCGGGGCGGGGCGGGGCGGGGCGTTCTGGGTGGGGTGGTGAGGCAGTACGTGGTGCGCGGAGCCCGGCCGTATTTCTCGATTTGCAGCCACGCATACCACCGCCAGGCCACCATCAACCGGAGCGGCTCGACAGCGGGTAGCCGCAGCACAATGAAAACACCCAACCCTGTAGTATACAACGCACACAGTGTGCACGCGGCACGGTATACAGTGTACACGCACCACAGTTCCGTACCTCCGTACGTACCATCCATCAGAGCGGCCGGCCGGCCGGACGGGCGTTGCTGCACGGCGCGGCCGGAACCGGCCACCGGCTGAATGGCGCCCTCTGCAGGCTGGCTCCGAACGGCGCCTTCGTCGCTCTGTCTCCCTCGCACTCACGGGGCGCCCCGTTTAGATGCGAGAGAGACAGAGCGACGTCAACGACTCTCGGAATCAGTCTGCTGGACTGGCCCTTTGTCGGTGCCCTTTGCTGGAGTAGTAGTAGTGCCTCGCCGCCCTAGCGCGCCCTAGCGCAAAACAAACCTACGCACTGTTGTGCCTCCTCGCAGTGTGTGTTCTGTCGAAACTCTCATCTCGCCGCCATGAGCACGGTGGCATGAATCGGTTATTTTTAAAGTAGCTCCCTCTTTCTTTTATTACTTTTTAGCGCGCGGTATGGTAGTGGCAATTTTGTGCTCCTCCTCGGGCTCCTTGGTCCTTGTAGGGCCTTTCGGCCTTGGGGGCGAGGCGAGGCGAGGCGAGGCGCCAGCCCGAGCCAACTACGCCCTCCCCGGCAGGGCCGCCGGGGCCGCCACGCCTGAGCCGATAATGTGATTCCACGGCGACCTTTTGCATCGTTGACTATCGCCCCTTTCTTCCTCTCCTCCCCCTCCTCCTCTCTCCTTCCCTCTCCTCCCCTCCCCCTCCTCCCCCCCCCTCGTCCCCTCCCCTCTCCTTCCCCCTCCTCCCCCTCGTTTCCATCCTTCCCTCCTTCCCTTTCCTACCCTTCCTCCCCATCCTCCCCTACCCCTTCCTACCTTCCGCCGTCATCACCCCCCTCTCTCTTCGCCCTCCCTAATCGGCCGGCCGGTCAGCAAAGTTTCCACGGCGATGACGTCACGAGAGGCGTCGTCGTCGCGACGCATGGACGGATGACGTGACGTGGACGCGCGCCGTCGTGCTGCGTCGCCATGAGTCTGATTCCGGATTCCGGGCAAGTGCCTCGTCGCTCTGTCTCTCTCGCTCCCCGTCGGCCCAGCGCCGCGAGAGCGAGAGGGACAGAGCGATGAAAGGTGGCTGGAGAAACTATACTACAGGCGTGCGCGTGCAAAAAAACGGCGCGCGGCACAGCCGGTGTGATGCACGAGGCTTCCTCCCCCCGGTGTGGCCGCCCCCGCCGCCCCTGCCGTAAGCGCGCCGGTCGGCCGTGTAAACACGCGCCTATCGTCGTGGGGGTGCGAGAGAGACAGAGCGAGCGGCCGTCGTGCGGGAGCGAGAGAGACAGAGCGGAGCGGTCGACTTGGGGGTTGTGAAGAGGCGTCGGTGGCGGGCCAGGATGAAACGGTAACGCCCAGAGTCCAGAGGACCCCCACAAGCGACTGCTTCAGAACAGGGCTCCGTCGGTCGCGCCGTCTCGCTCGCACTCATGGGGCGTTGCGGATTGGTGCGAGAGAGACAGCGCGAGGGGCCGCGGAATGAGCCTGCTGCGGGGAGCGTGCGGCAGGGGGCGCACGAGTAGGGTTCTAAAAGCGTGAAAAATATTTGGAAAAATTGCGAAAAAAACGGTTTTTTTCGGTTTCTTTTCATCGCTTTACTTTTCGAAAAATATGAAAAATATAAAAATGGACGTAAATTGAAGCATTTGAGGTTTCCAATCGACTCGAATAGAAAGGTATAAAGCATTGGAGCAAGGGACCCACTTTGAAAAAGGCATGGAAGCATGAGGAATAAGCGATAGAATCGCTCTCAATAAGTCTTCTACTGATTAAGAAAAGCGAAACAATTAAATAACAGCTTTTTTCACATTTTAAGTGCAATTCAAGTAAAATTTAATTATTTCCCGACAGGAGCTCTGTTTCTGCAACCATTTGAGTCTTATCTACTCCCGCCACCGATTCAAACAATTTTCAAATCAAAATATATTTTTCCGTTTTTTTCGGAAAAAAACCGTTTTTTTCCATGGTTTTTTTCATCAAAAATAATTTTCACGTTTTTTTAGAACCCTACGCACGAGGTGATAGGGTCCATAGGGGCTGTTTGCTCAGCCTGCAGACTGATTCCGTTCGTCGCTCTGTCTCTCTCAGGCCTACACGTGGCGCCCCGTGAGTGCGAGAGTGACAGAGCGACGAAACCGACTCTCGGAATCAGTCTGCAGGGCTCCGGCCCCAGCACCTGCTCATCCCATCCCCCCCTCCCCCATGTTGCAGCAGCTTCGCTAGCTTCGCCGCGCCTTGGGCGCTAAGCCTCGCCTCGCCACGTCTCCGGCCAAGTTAGCGGCAGACTTCTTTCACTCGTGTTTTCCCGGCGAGCAAGTTTCAAGTTTGGCGCGCGCCAGGGTGTCGCGTCCTGTCGTGGCCCCCGCCCTCGCCTTCCCCCTTTTCCTCGCGGCAAACTCCAAGTTAGGCGGCAGCGGCGGTGAATGAAATGCACGCCGGGCGTCGCGCGGACGCGGAATCGAGTGAAGGACGTTAGACG
>NW_023144631.1:11775731-11810731 GCF_012932325.1 Thrips palmi | reverse complement strand
TATATTTCCTTAACAAAGAGGAATTTGGAGACAAGTCAAGTGGAACAATAGTCTGCATAAAGTGTATGTTACTCTGGTGTATTTTTTGGACTTAGCTCTTTTTTCCAAATTGAAATTTAAAATTTAGGGGGGGTTAAGTTGAGTTGATTCTTTTTACACTAGATTCATAAAAACACAAGTTGAGTTATATCCTTTAGCCAATTTGTCAAACGGACTCATGTAGACTAAGGTTGAGTTATCTCCATTTTCCAATGAAATTTAGACTGTAAAAGGGGTTAAGTTGAGTTATACCCTTTTTCCAAGTGGATTTTCTCCTAAACTGCTTGGAATTCAGTCAAATAATTTGGTGTAATGATGTAAACCATTCTAAGGCACAAGAATAAAATAAAAACTCAATTTGGGGTTAAGTCAAGTTATTCCCTTCTTCCGCTTCCTGGATCATTTAATCCAGGAAGGGCCGATCCCTAATTCGAAGCTCAGACAGACGAAGTGGCGCCGTTGTCCGCCGGGACGCGCGACTGCCCCGAGTCCCGAGTGATTCAGACCGAAGATCGGTTCGTCGCATTGTATTTCTCGGGCCCTTGCGGAGAACCCCGTGAGTGCGAGAGAGACAGAGCGACGAGACGACTTGTTTGAATCGGTCGGACGGCCGGGGCAGCGCGGCGGCGCCGTGACAGGGCGCACAATGGGAAACGGAGAGAAGGAGAGAGAAGGAAGGAAGTTGAGCGGCGAAATTTGGCGGTGAGAAAACACTTGCCTGCCGTGCCGCTCGGCCGGGCAGCAGACTCATTCCGAGAGTCTTTTTCGTCGCTCTGTCTCTCTCGCACCCATGGGGCCTTCGCTATGGGTGCGAGAGAGACAGAGCGACGAAAACGACTCTCGCTCGGAATCAGCCGGCTGGCTGGCTGGCTGGCGGCGGGCCCCTGCGGTGTAGGCACCTCGCCGGCACAGCTGCGCTGCGGGCGGCCTACCCGCGCGCCGTAGGAGGCCGATTCCGAACCGCAGTGCTTGCGTCGCTCTGTCTCTCTCGCACTCATGGGGCGGTCCGCACGGGTGCGAGAGAGACGGAGCGACGGAGCAGTGTGGGAGCGTGGCGGAGTCGCCCTGCAGGTGGCGCGGCGCCGCTGCTGTTTTGGCAGGCGGGCGGCCCACAGTGGGCCGGAAGACCGGTGGAGGCGGGCAAAGCTCTAGACGCGTTTTGAGCTCCCGAGTCGCTAAATAGGAGTCGAACTAGTGTTCCGCATCGGGCGGGTCGTACGGATTTGCACCGCCCGATCGCGCTGGCAGCCAAACGGCCCGATCCGGCCCGCCCGATGAGCAAGCGGCTCGGACGGCATCGGGCGGCCGTCAACCCGATCGTCTTGGCTACTTTTGCCGACTAGAGGGCAGCACCTGTCGGGACGGTTTGTGCCACATGCAGGGCGAGGGGCGAGGAGGGGCTGCTTCCGAGCCAGCCGATGTCCAAGCCGTGTCTTCGGCGGCACTTCGGAGCCACTTCGGTCTTTTAGTTTCGATGACACGTCGCGGTGCTGCGCTGCGGTCGAATTTTCACAGAACCCGACCGACCCGCCCGATGCGGAACACTAAGTCGAACTGAGCGTGTGACCCCACCAATGGATTGCTCTCCGAACGAGAAATCCATTGGTGGGGTCACACGTTAGGTTCGAACCCTGTTTAGCGACTCTGGAGCTCAAAACGCGTCTCGAGTTTTGTCCGCCTCCACCGGTCTTCTGGCCCACTGTGCGGGCCACGGCGGTGGCGCCGCCCAGCAGGTGCGAGAGAGACGGGGCGACTTCACCTTGACCAGCAGCGCCTCTGCCGCTCCGCCTTGTCTGGCGCGCATCGACCGGCCGGCCGACCGAGCCACGCCGCATTACCGCACGACGGCGACAGGCTGCGCGATGACACATCCTCGAAGAGGCGCCGCACCGCCACCGCCATCGAGAGGGGCCGCGTCGTGGTCCCCCGCGCCCACATCCGCCCCGCCAGTGTGTGTGTGTGTGTGTGTGTGCGTGTGTGTGCGCGCGCGCGCGCGCGCGTGGTGTGTGTGTGTGTGTGTGTGTACGCCCCCCCCCCTCCCTCCCTCCACGCTCTGCTAGGTCCATCGCGGGACTCCGCCTTCATATCTCACGCCTGCGACTGCTGCTGCTGCCGCCTGCAGACTGATTCCGAGAGTCGCTTTCGTCGCTCTGCCTCTCTCGCACCCAAGCAGGACGCTCCGTGAGTGCGAGAGAGACAGAGCGACGAAAACGACTCTCGGAATCAGTCTGCTGCTACGCACTGCTCCTCCACACCCGCGCGGACTCCCCGCCCCGCCCAGCCCATCGCGCGAGTCTCCATCATATTGCCCCGCTGAAAAATGTCCCGACGCGTTTCTTTGGGGCGTCGCGGCGCGCCCCGGCGTGACGGACACGCCACGCGACACGTGACACGCGTGCTATGGGGCGACGCGCTGCTGCCCCTCGCCTCGCCGCGGCGACGCCCGGGGACGACGCCACGCACGGAAGCGTGATGATGACGAAGGTCCTCCCTGGTTTGTTTTGGCGCTGCTTTTGTTTCCGAGGACGTCCTCAGGACGAACGGAGGACAGTATGTGTACATGTGTGCACACTCTTAAAACCTTACGAAGTATTTTGAGCATACATATAACAAACTAAAATACTTTGTTATACGAAGAAATAGTTCGTAAACCCAGTCCCAAAAAACCATGGATTGCATGGGATCCCATGACACAAATCCCATGACAGCGCACTGAAATCCCATGAGACTGCGGTTCAGCACCATGGACAAGCGGCATGCCATGCAAAATGGAGGTCGTTTCCCATGGTGCAGGCCTAGCACCATGGGAGGACCTTCCCCATGATGTGAACTTTTCCGGGTTGGACTTCCCTGGGAAGGCCAGCCTCTCGTGCGTTGAAGTCTCCGCCTAATTTTCAATTAGGTCATATCATGTCAACGGTGCCCTCCAGCGTTGATGCACACTCCGCGACGCGTGACGGGGTGCTATGTGGGACTTCCACATCGCCTCGGCAGGGGGACGCCACTGTGACTCCAAGAGGACTCTGCATGGAAGGAAGGTGCTCCCTGACTTTCCATTTGGTACCTTTTTCCTGGACGTCCTCAGGACCATGAGAGGACAGTAGTGTACATGTGACTCTCTTAAAACTTCGCATGGCATCCCATGCATCACAAGCTAAAATTTGTTATCCCGCAGAATTTTTTCGAATTACGAAGTATTTTCTTTGTAAGCTTACGTATGCTCAAAATACTTTGTTATACAAACTAATTTTCTTTGTAAGGCCCAAAATAGTTTGTAAGGTTTTCTCAGTGCACAGTGTCCTTCGTCGCCCTGTCTCCCACACTCTCCGGAAAGCGAGAGAGAGACAGAGCGACGTGTGTTCGGAACCACCGCGTTCTGAGGAGTGAGCGAGAGAGGAGAGAAGGTCCTGAGGTCCTGATGCCGGAAATAATGACGCGCGGGCGACTGGAGCGCTTGTTCGAACAGGGACACACGCACGACGCCCCTCGTTTTCGTGTGTGTGTGTGTGTGTGTGTGTGTGTGTGTGTGTGTGTGTGTGTGTGTTTTAGAGTGTTTGTGTTCTCTGTAAGTCTGTGTGTGTGTCTCCTTCACTGCAAGAAAAAGTGTGAATAGTACAACAAATGTACAACAAAAAATGTACAATAAAAGTACAACAGGGATTGTAGAATGTACAACGAGAATTGTACAAACCACAACGAGGCCTGCACTGCCCAGCACTCGTCATGCCGGTTCCATTGTGCTTTGTACAACAATTGTTGTACTTTGAAAGTACAATAAAAACCTGATAAAAAATTTGCCAGGAATTTGTGTACTTTTGTTGTGGTTATTTCCTGCAGTGTTGGCCGTGGCCTTGATGTGTCCGACTGACGTCGCTCCGTCTTGTCTTGTTGCAGGTTGGTGGCCGCTATCTCCATCTCTCTCCGTGGCATCGCGGTAATAATAATGGCAGCGTGTGACACGGCGGCGGCGAGTTCGGTGGTTCCGAACCGTGGCTCTGTCTCTCTCGCACTCTCATACGGAAAAGACGCAAGAGTGCGAGAGAGACTCGGCACTGCAAAACTGCTAGTAACTGCTGTGCAGAGGCACCGCGCGCGGGAGGTGACAAGGTGACCTCCGGGGCTCTCGTCACTCTCACTGGCCGCTGGCCGCTCCGTGCCGCCAGGTGACCGCAGCAGGTGACGAGAGAGAGACAAAGTGAGAGAGAGAGAGAGAGAGAGAGAGAGAGAGAGGGAGAGAGGGCAGTGGCGGATCCAGAGGTGGCCAATGGGGGGGACAAAAGTAGCAAATTTTGCCTACTTACAGGGGCAAAAGTAGCACTTATTGCCTACCATTCAGGAGGCTATCTAGGGGCTATTACCGCCCCCCTCCTGTATCCGTGCCCGGGGGAGGGAGAGTCTGTTGTTGCTCCTCGATAAGGCCTTGGCGGCCTTGAAAAGGAAAGGGGGATGGGGGACCCGACCCACCCCTCGCAGTTCGGCCACGTTGCCACGGACCGCATCCTCCCCGCCGCCATGCAGGGCGCCGTGGCGCCCGGAAGGCCTGCCGCTGCACCGCCCCCCCCCTTCCGCTCCGCAGTGGCGCCCCCTCCCCCCTCCCCCGTGCCTCCGGGCCTCCGGGCCCCATCCGGCCTTGACCGAGAGGAGCGGGGCGGGGGGCGGGCGGGACTGGGTGCGGTGCCGGGCTGTTGCTGCACTGCGCTTCGAGCTGCTTTCTCTCTCTCTCTCTCTCTCTCTCTCTCTCTCTCTCTCTCTCTCTCTCTCTCTCTCTCTCTCTCTCTCTCTCTCTCTCTCTCTCTCTCTCTCTCTCTCTCTCTCACTCACTCACTCACTTCCTCTCTCTCGTGCCTCTCTCCTCTCCCACCCTTCACTGCTGGTCCTCTATGCATCCGTACAGTACCGTATACCGACTCTCTCGACATTGCTATGGCAACGGAGACGACCTTCTCCGCCTGCCAGTGGAGGCACACTGCACCGCCACTCCCTGGCGACAGATTCCGAGAGTCGTCGTTTTCGTCGCTCTGTCTCTCCTCTCGCACTCATGGGGCGTCCTGTGTCGGTGCGGGAGAGACAGAGCGACGAAAACGACTCTCGGAATCAGTCTGCTGGCGACGACGGCCTGGCGTGGCGTGGCGGGGGGCGTTCGTTGTTTTCGGAGTCGGGCCCAAAGAGAGCGGCGGAAGTCGGATGAAAAAGTTGGCTTTTAGCCCGCGCCGTCTGCGGTGCAGTGAAAGACGGAGAGTTTGAGCGAGAGAGGGAGAGAGCGTGAACGAGTGAGCGAGAGAGTGAGAGGTCGCGCGGCGGAAGGATGCGATAATCAGACGGCGGCGTTTTGGCTCGGTGCTTGGCTCGCTCCTCTCGTCTCTCAAAACGCGGCGTGGCCCGCCCCGCCCCGCCGGTTTGTTATGGATCGCTCTGGAAGGGGAAAGGCGAGGGGTGGCTCTCCAGCAGTGCAGGCGCGGGTGGCGGGCCGCGGAGGTGCTGCGCGCGGAAGCCGCGGGCGTGAGTCGAGCGATTCCGCTGCCCGAACGTGTCGCTCTGTCTCTCTCGCACTCATGGAGTGCGCCGTATCGGTGCGAGAGAGACAGAGCGAGGAGTGCGGGTAGGCCGCGGAATCGCTCGACGGCCAGCATGACGGCGCGGAGCGTGCGCCGGTCATCGCGCACCTCTGCTGCGTTGCCGGCGCACACCTCGCTCTGTCTCTCTCGCACCCCGACGGCACACTCCGTGAGTGCGAGAGAGACAGAGCGAGAAGCACAGGCCTCGCGGAATCGCTTGACAGGCGCCCCGCGCGGGGAGAGCCAGACCCAAGCCCCAGGAATCGAGGACCCCTCCTGCTGCCCCCTTCCAAAAACGAGCACTGCACGGCGTGGCGCAGGGCGCAGGGCGATCTAAAATAACACCCAGTGTCGTGACTGCTCCGCGAGCGCGCGCAGCCACGGCACTCCACGGCGCTGCAGTGCAAGAAGAAATTGTTTGGCGGGCCGCGGGCCGCTATGCTTTATGCTGGACCGGACCGCCGCGCGCCGCGCCGCCGCGACACTGCACTGTACTGAGCCGCGGCCCCGCGCTCTCGCCTCGCCTTGGCTTGTAAGGCCTCAGAAGCCTGAAGTCTGCCGCCGCATCACTCATCGTACACCACACTGGCAGCCTAGATCCCGCAGCTCAAAGGCCTTACGTGCCTCTATGATAGGCGCGCGTGCGGCGGATGCGGCGCCGCGGCTGCAGGTGGCGAACGCCCCGTGGCTGCCCGGTGTGAGCGCGGGCCCGCAGCTGCAGCAGACTGATTCCGAGAGTCGTTTTCGTCGCTCTGTCTCTCTCGCACTCATGGGGCGTCCCGTACAGGTGCGAGAGAGACAGAGCGACGAAAGCGACTCCCGGAATCAGTCTGCTGCAGCTGCGGGCCCGCGCTCACACCGGGCAGCCACGGGGCGTCCGCCACCTGCAGCTGCAGACTGATTCCGAGAGTCGTTTTCGTCGCTCTGTCTCTCTCGCACTCATGGGGCGTCCCGTTTACGTGCGAGAGAGACAGAGCGACGAAGGCGACTCTCGGAATCAGTCTGCTGCAGGTGGCGGCGCCCCGCGGCTGCACCAGCCAGCCTTGCCCCAGTGACCCGTAATGGGGGCGCGTCCCGTGTGTGCACTGGTAAACTGTTGGGCCGCTATTTCGGGGCGGCCGGGCTGTTTCCCTGTTTGCTGTTGGCGGGCTCGTTGATAAAGTTGTAGTCGCGCCCCTGTTTGGGTCCTGGCAGAGTGTAATCCTCGTAGTAACCAACCAGGGCAGACTGATTCCGAGCGTCGCTTTCATCGCTCTGTCTCTCTCGCACTCTTGCGGGACGCCCCATGAGTGCGAGAGAGACAGAGCGACGAACACGACGACTCTCGGCCTGTACTGGTGCTGGTTCACCTGCGCCGCCTGCCTGGCTAGCCTAGGGACCCTAGCCTGGCTCCGCTCGGAAGGCTCGGAAAGGAAGTGTCATTGTGCGATCCTTTGAGTCCGCTGCTGCTTCGCTTGCTTCGCTATCGGCCGGCCCATCTGGCCATTCGTCGCGCTTTGAGTCCCGGCCCGCCAGGTCCGCCAGCGCCAGCAGACTGATTCCGAGAGTCGCTCTGTCTCTCTCGCACCTGTACGGGACGCCCCGTGAGTGCGAGAGAGACAGCGCGACGACGCGGAATCGGCCTGCTGCAGCAGGTCGAGCCCGCCCGCCCCCAACAAGTACTGTTTGTACTGTTTTCACCGGACGCCAGCAATCTGGCAACAGTGCCGCGGCCGGGCTGGTCCAGGAGGCCCCGGCGCTCCAGGATGGCAGTGCGGCCCGCGGCGGCACGGCACTGGAAGCTGGAGGCGACCTGGCCGCCGAGCCGCGGACGCGGAGGACGAGGTTCGATGCGATGGCATCCCGATCCTGCCGTGACCGTCCAGAGTGGCAGGGCAGGCCGGCGGGCCGGAGTGACAGATGGCTGCTGCGCCGGACCGCCGGACCCGACCGAGCCGCCGACGCGGTGCGCGGTGCGCGCGTCGCCCGAGCTTGCCGGACCCGCCGCCCGGGGGCGCCACGGTGCGGCAGCGGCCCACGGCACTGCCAACGCAAACCGGCCAGCGAGAAAGTCACTACGCGACGCAGGCAGCAGTGGAGCAGAAGCCTGGGAATGATTCACCGTTGAAGCGGTTTCGTGTTCGCTTGGCAGTGACGTTCGAGTGCACGGAGGAAAGTCTGACGTCGTGCGGGACGCAGTGCGATTGAGGTACGGAATCGGTGCCACTTTTAATTGACTGTTTGAATGGATTGGTTGATGTTGTTATGGGCTAGCTGAGGTTAGGAAACCAGGCTCGAGACACTCGGGTTCCATCGCAACCGTAGGGCTGGGACGTCGGCGATGAAATGTGGTGGGTGTCAACCGAAAGCTGGCTGGGTATCTCATAAATGATCGGTGTGACAAAGTTCAACATAACCTCTCCTGTCGGCGCCGACCGGCTGAAGCGCTGAAAACAACACCCTTTCCTGCGCGGCAGTTCCGACCGCGGCCGCTAGATGGCGCGGGTGCGGGCGCGCGCAGTGCGTCTTGGGAATGCTCCGCGCTGCTAGAGAATCTATGCGAGCCCAAGTGCGCGGAGCACGGAGCGCCTCTGGACCGCACGGGAATACTCCTCGCTCGTAGAGTAACTAACCTCCGGTTCGGCGCGCGCGAACATTCGAACTTCCTCATGTATCTTCGGCTCGAATTTGCTGACATTTTTCGGTAAAGTATTGCTTGTGTGTGGCGAATGGTAGAAGTCCCATACGGACGAACATGACGTTATTGTACGTAGATCTTGATTTTAAGCGTCGCACATTTAAACAGGCGCCGGTTTAGGCAGGGGAATTGGCGTATTTGCTCCCCCGTCCCTTTTTTGGCACCTCTTGGGTACAAGATAGGCCGCCGCGGCAAGCACTTCTTTGCCCATGTAAGCAGACAGATATCCTCAGAAAAATCCGCGCCTGCTTATCGCGATCTTCAGCAACGGCAGGTGTTGCGCAAGCCGAGGCCTGCGCCTGCGACTCGTGGGTGTTGGCACACAGTGGGCCAGAAGACCGGTGGAGGCGGACAAAACTCAAGACGCGCTTTGAGCTCCAGAGTCGCTAAATGGGACTCGAACCGAACGTGTGGCCTCACCAATGGACTGCTCTCCAAACGAGGAATCCATTGGTGGGGTCATACGTTCGGTTCGAGGCATGTTTAGCGACTCTGAAGCTCTAAAAGAGTCTAGAGTTTTGACCGCCTCCACCGGTCTTCTGGTCCACTGTGCGGCAGGGCCTTGAATCCATTCGGACACGGCCATTGGCCACGCTTAGCGGCGCCAGTCTCGCCGGCGCTCCTCGTCTTATGACGCCACAAAGGCCCCATTTCCCCTTTTTCCCCCTCCCTACTATTTTTTAAAATTTCTTTTTTCGTATCCAAGAGATTGGCAATTCCACTTGAGTCATGGCGAGCGCATTCCCCAAGGATACCTATTACCAGACCCCCGGACCATTAGTCGCGTTAGCGGGGGGCGGGAATTGACTTTCTCGATTTATTCAAAGCCTCGTTGTTTTTTTCTTCTTCTGTTTTCACGGAAGACGTGGGAGTTGTTGCGTGGCTCTGATTAGTGGCCGGTAGTGGGTGGAGGGGGAGGGGATGGGGTGGGACTGAGTGGCGCGTGCCCAGGGGGTGGTGCGGCCGGAGTGTCTCGAGTCTGGTTTCTGCCGCGTCGTCCTGCAGACTGAGAGTCGTTTTCGTCGCTCTGTCTCTATCGCACTCATGGGGCGTCCCGTGTAGGTGCGAGAGAGACAGAGCGGCGAGAACGACTCTCAGTCTGCAGGTGAAGATGGCCAAGGGGATGACAGTGGGTGAGCGTCGCCGTCCTTGTCCGAAGCAGGTCGCCATGCCGCCGCCGCCCTCGCCGTCGCCGGCCACGTGCATCCAGTGTGGCGGCGACGTGCCGCGCCTGTACCGCCAGTACTCGCCCACCGTGCTCAAGGAGACGCGGTGCGCGCACTGCCACCGCGTGGCCGACAAGTACATCGAGTACGACCCGGTGCTGGTGCTGCTGGACCTGGTGCTGCTGAACCGGCAGGCCATCCGGCACATCCTGTACAACACGGCGTTCCGGCACTACTGGAAGCTGTGCGTCGTGATGGTGCTCATCGAGGGCTACGTGACGTACTGCGGCGTGCAGGAGGCCCACGACGGGGACCCCTGGCACGGCCTGGCGGCGCCGCTGGACGCGCCGCAGCTGGACGGCGAGCGCCAGTTCTACGTGATCTGCGTCGAGTCGCTGGTGGCGGCCGCGGCCTTCCTGGCCGTGACGGCGGTGGGGTGCCGCGCGCTGGGCCGCCGCGTGCCGCTGCGCCGCCTCGCCAAGGCCCTGGTGCTGGGCAGCTTCGCCGTGTTCCTCTGGGTGCCCGCGCTCGTCTGGACGCTGCAGGACGGCGGCCCCGCGCGCCGCTGGCTGGACGCCGCCTTCATCGGCGGCTACACCTTCCTGGGCCTCACGCAGACCGTGTCCGTGCTGTGCTCCGCGCCCAGGCCCGCCGCCGCCCTCGTGGCCGCCCTGGGGCTCGGCGCCAAGGCCGCGGCCCGGAACGCGCTGCGCGCCTGGGACGCCGCGGACGACGCGGACCTCGCCGCCGTGTAGGCCGGCGCCCGAACTTGACAGTGGACCAGAAGACCGGAGGAGGCGGCCAAAATCCCGGACGCGTTTTGAGAGCTCCAGAGGCGCTAAATGGGACTCGAACCGAACGTGTGGCTCCACCAATGGATTTCCGCTCCGAACGAGCAATCCATTGGTGGGGCCACACATTCGGTTCGAGTCGTGTTCAGCGACTCTGGAGCTCGAAACGCGTTTGGAATTTTTGCCGCCTCCACCGGTCTTTTGGCCAAAATAGTAGGCGAAAAGTTGACCAAGCACACAGGTTTGCGGCGGGCTGCATGCATCTCCTCCTGTGCACTGATGTTGCAGTCCACCGCACGTCTTTATTTTTTGGCCACCTTTTGTCCACTTTTGGTTTACTTATGCCTATTTTTTGCCTACTTTTTGGCTACTTTTTGCCCATTTTTGTGCCAACACAGCCGAAGAACTTAGCCAAAGCGGCCTTGTTTGTATAATTCTTGTACCTGATCTCGTGTTTGTTGGACGCCGCCGTCGCCCCGTGAGTCGGACGGAGGCGACCAAAGTTTTGTGAACTCGACGGACAAATAAAAAAAGCGTTGCCTTTTGTGAGCTAATAAAGCGGTGGCTATTTCTTCCATTGTGCCGGCCCGCCTTGCCGTGGCGTGGCTTCCAGTGGCGTGGCCGCCGTGCCGCCCCAGTAGTCGTGCGTGTCATCTTCATAATCCTCGCCTGTCAGAACCGTCATGTCCGGTCCGCTTTGTCCGCGGCGTCGCGACGCCTCGGCGACGCCTCGCCTGGACTAGACCGGCCGAGGAGTTCATCACGGTCACCTGACTCGGACAAAGTATTATCTCATGTCATCCGCGTGTTACTACACTATACAAGACGGCCCGCCACTGTCCGCCGGCCGGCCGCCTGCAGACTGATTCCGAGAGTCGGTTTCGTCGCTCTGTCCCTCTCGCACCTGCACGGGACGCACCGCGAGTGCGAGAGAGGCAGCAGAGCGACGGAAACGACTCTCGGAATCAGTCTGCTGTCGGCCCGTCCGTCATTTCAAGTCATTTCTCACTCAGCGCGCGACGATGCGCGTATTTGTAGTGCGCAGCGCGACAAGACGCGCGGTTCCGTCGCCTTCGCCGTCCCCACCGATTTATCCGCCATTCGTTGTACCGAGGGCATTTTTCACTCTTGTCTTCGCGTTGCGTTTCCGCCTTGCCCTTGCCTTGCCCTCACCTTGCCCTCGCGCGTCGCGGGTCGCGGATCGAACTGCGAAGAAACAAACTGGAATAAGGCGCGCTGGATTGACGAATGACCGACCGGCTGTCCTGTCGGCTTTCACCGCCTTGTCCGCGCATGCAAAACACACACACACACACACACACGCTCATACACCTTGGGAATGCAATGCAGTGCAGCGCCAAGGAGCTGTTTTCGCCGCGCGCTGTTGCTTTTTTCCAATCGCGAGCCTCTGCGAGCATTGTCCCTCCCTGTCTGTCTGTCTGTCTGTCTGTCTGTCTGTCTGTCTGTCTGTCTGTCCGTCTGTCGGGGTCACGGCCAGCACCGCGAGACTCCGCGGGGTCGTGGCGGGTCAGGCCGCCTTTCGCTCCAGTTTCTCCAGGAGGGGCGCGTCCTGACACACTGTCACACAGTGGCGGTGACGCGGGCGACAGCGCGACCCACTCTCCCTTTCGTCGTCGTGTCTCGTTGTCTCTCTCGCACTCAGGGGGGAGTTGTACCGTACCGTAGGTGCGACAGAGACGGAGAGAAGAAACGCTGTGCGGAGCGGAATCAGTGTGCTGACGCGTTTGCGCCACCAATGAATCCCATGTACGGCAAGGACGGCGTGGCAAAAGCACGCGCAGAAGGAGAAGAAGAGGGAGGAACGTGCGAAACACTGCAGACTGATTCCGAGAGTCGTTTTCGTCGCTGTGTCTCTCTCGCGCCTCTACAGGACGCCCCATGAGTGCGAGAGAGACACAGCGACGAAAACGGCTCTCAGAGTGTGAGTCCACTGCAGCCAACCGGCGTGTGATGGGTGCCACTTTCTCCGCAGGCCATAACCCCCGGTGTTGTGCCCCCGGGGCAGCTCGGAGGTCACGGCCGATTCATTCCGAATCGCCGCGCTCTCTGTCTCTCTCGCACTCGTGGGGCGTGCCGTCGGGGTGCGAGAGAGACAGAGCGCGGCCGTTCGGCATCAGCCGGCAGCGCTGCTCGCGAAGAGCGCAAAAAAACCACACGGCGCGGGGCGAGTCCATTTCCGCATGACAGGTCGTGTCATCTTTGCCGCGCCGCCACCACACTGTTAGACCACCGCCCGGGGCGTCGTCCGTCCGGCCGGCCGGCCGCGTTGTTGGCAGTGGGGCGGCCCGCACCGTCATCCCTTTATAGAACTGACCCAGCCAAGCGGTTCGTCGCTCTGTCTCTCTCGCACCCTCGAGGAGAGCCCGATGGGTGCGACAGAGACAGAGCGACGAGACGACTCTTCTGAATCGCTGCCCGGCAGTGGACAATGAGAGTGGTTTGTCGGGCAGCGCGTCGCGGCGCGTCCTCCACCGTCCTCCACGCCCCGGGGCCACTATCAGTGTAGCAGCGCCCCGCAGCAACGCGCCAACCGCCAAGTGGTCAGCGCGCACGGGTTGGCGGTTTGATGATCGGGTCCGGTCGGATCGGAATCGGAGGGAGGGACACCCGGGCAGGACGCACGCACAAAATGTTTATTTACATGCACTAATATAATTTCAAGTTCTTTTTTTTGCCGTTTGCGTCTAGCTGTGTGCATAATGTATCACCTTGCAGCATGCTCAGTTGGGGACTCTGGAGCTCAAAAGGCGTCTAAAATTTTGGCCGCCTCTGCCGGCTGTCTTCTGGCTCACTGTGCTGCGGCGCCGCGTTCGCGTCACTTCGGTCGCTCGCCTGCGTACAAGTCTCCAAGCCGCGGCAGTATACTACTACGCACTGCTACGCACCCGCGGCCTGACGCTGACAAGTACCGCAAATGGATGAGAAATTCGGTGACGCGAATCCACTTTGTCACACGACATTTGTGGAGCAATCTGGGGGAAATATTTCAAATCACTTTCCGTGCCATCGAGCGCCGCGCATTTGTTTAGCGTTATGAGTAATGTGATTGGATCGCTTTTTATTTTCGTGAGGCGATATGCCGCGCGCCCGCCGTGTGTGTGTGTGTGTGTGTGTGTGTGTGTGTGTGTGTGTGTGTGTGTGTGTGTGTGTGTGTGTGTGTGAAAGTGATCGCACACCCTGTCAACCCTCCACAATGGCGGTCTTTCCCCACATTTTTCTCTTCCTTGGGCGTCGCGCCCCGTAAATCAAGACATTTTGCACCTTTTTTTTTTATTCGTTCTTTCTTTTTTGTGTAATAAGAAAGAGGCATGTGATCCCTTTGGTCGTAATTTTAGCTTTTTTTTCCTCCTTCCCGTGTTTTTGCCGTTTTGGCGTCGTTCGTTTTTCTGCGATTGATAACGGAGAAGTACTGAAGGGTAGGGGGTAGCGAGAGGCAGTGCAGAGGCACCCCATGCCTTAACCGCAGAGCTTTGCGATGTCTGCCATCTCCGAGGCCCGCCCTCAGAATCAGTCGCGGACCTGAGTGCACAGACACACACTTACACACTAACACACAAACACACACACTAACACACACACACAAACACACACACTTACTCTCACTCATACTTACTCACTCACTCTCACTCACTCTCACTCACACTTACTCACTCTCACTCACTCACACTTACTCACACTTACTCACTCTCACTCACACACACTCACAGTTGCTCTTGCTCACACTCACCCTCACTCACCACGCACACACTCTCATACACAACACGCTCACACACACACACACAGGGCAGCGTCGTCGCCGCCAAGCAGTGCGCCGTGGTGCTGCGACGCCGTGGCGGAACGAGTCCGCGGAGCACGGCGAGCAAGGCAGGGCGAGCAGGGCAAGGCAAGGCTGCGGCGAGGGGAGTGGCGACGCCGGCGACGCCCGAAAAAACAGAGGCCGGCAAACGGACGACACAGTTTACGGCAAACAGATCGAATAAAGCGGAGGCTGTTTCCAGTGCCGCATCCTCTTGTTACTCCAGCTCTCCAGCGCGTCGCTCCTGTCTCTCTCGCACCCCTGTACGGGACCGGGACTGCCCACGAGTGCGACAGAGACAGAGCGACGAAAGAGCGATCCTTCGGAATCGCCAGGCCGTGCCGCGCCCCGACGACGCGCAGTCAGGATTACTGGGCGAGACGAAAATATTTACCCGGAAGCATTCGGGGGATTTGGCTGAATCAATAGATTAGGCAGACATACGGCGAGAGCCGGGGAGTCCGAGGAGTACGTCGATCTCCAGTGGCGGACGGGCCACTATTTTGGCGCAGATTAGGAAAGTGTGTGTGTGTGGAGAGAGAGAGAGAGAGAGAGAGAGAGAGAGAGAGAGAGAGAGAGAGAGAGAGAGAGAGAGAGAGAGAGAGAGAGAGAGAGAGAGAGAGAGAGAGAGAGAGAGACGGAGGTCATGACAAGACACCGCGGCACGGGCTACCGGCAGTTCAAACCACCTGGAGGCAGGCACAAAGTGCGACATCGCCCTCCTCCCTCTTCCAAATCCCGAAGTAAAATTTTGGGTACTGAACGCGCCTTGGGCTGCTCGTCGGCCTGCTTCTGCTTGGCGGCGACGGCGACGCGACGCGACGCGACGCCTCTCGAAAGTGATTCTTGGCCGAGGAGAGTCGCGGAGCAGGTCGGGCGGGGCGGCGGGGCGTCCCCGCGAGCTGCGCGTCGTCGTCGTCCCCCAAGGCGCTGCCCTCGGATCAACCCCTTCCTCAACTTGTCCCGGACATGTTTATTAACTGCTTTTCGATTGTGTGAGACAAAGGACGGTTTGGCGTGCCGGCTGCGCGTCGCTGCGGCTTGCGGGCCTGACTCCAGCGCGCGTACTTTTGATTTCTCCTGGATTTCTCTGGCGGCTTATCGCGGACTTCGGGCCGATCGATCCCCGGTGCAGTCGCGACTGGAGTCCAGTTGACGTGTGGTGACTCCAGTGCCGGACTCCAGTGAAAACTCCCGTGAGAGCTCCAGTTCCAGAGGGAACTCCAGAGGTGGATTCCGACTCCACTGGAAGACTCCACTAGTGTCCTCGGAGCCGACTCCAGTTGCAAACTCCAGTGGCACACTTCAGCGGCACTCTCCAGTGGCAGACTCCAGTGGCAGACTCCAGTGGCACACTCCAGTGGCAGCATCCAGGGGCAGGCTCCAGTGGCCAGCCCACTCCAATTGCAGACTCCAGTGGCAGACTCCAGTGGCAGACTCCAGTAGCGTGTTTACCCGATGCCGCCCCGATAGTGGTCTTGCCACCTGTGCCCCCTGGCCGGGGTGGCGTTGCCCGGAGGTGCCCGGCGGCTCCCAGCGATGTGCGATGGAGGCGGCCGGCCGGACTGGTCTGCCGGTCCGGCCGCGGCGTCGTGCGTTCGTAATGTTGCCATTGCCTCGGCCAAACCAGTCGGGCCGTCACGTGACCGAACGGCTGTGGCGGCAAAAGCGACAGTTATGGAAATTTATTATTTTTATCATTTGTGGTGGTGGGAGCGTCGGCAGCTGGCGCGCTTCAGGGCCCCGGGCCGCCGGGCCGGGCGTCGCGACGGCCGCGACGGCCTCCTCGAGGGCGGGCAGAACGGATGGCCGCCACCGCCAAGGGCCGCGACGGATCGGCGGACACAGGGACGCTCTCTCTCTCTCTCTCTCTCTCTCTCACACTTTCTCTCTCTCTCTCTCTCTCTCTCTCTCTCTCTCTCTCTCTCTCTCTCTCTCTCTCTCTCTCTCTCTCTCTCTCTCTCGCTCTGGTGGGACGTTGCAACGGGGTGCGAGAAAGATAGATCGGTGGAGGGCGGCAGCTTGCCGAATCCAGGCGCTCTGTCTCTCTCGCACTCGTGGGGCGTTCGGCGTGCGTGAGAGACGGAGGCAGTCTGCAGCCGCCACCGCACTGTCAACGACATGATTGGTGGACGCGCGAGCTGGGCCGGCCCGTCGTTTTGCGCCTACACTACAGGCCGGGAGACCCGCCACGCAAAGAAGCACGCGCCCCGCAGGCTGGTGATTTCAAAGAGTCGTCTCGTCGCTCTGTCTCTCTCGCACTCATGGGGCGCTTCGTAGGGGTGCGAGAGAGGCAGAGCGAGGTGCGCTCCACTATGTCGCCGACGCCATTCATCGCTGGCCTCACAACATGCATGTTGCATGCTCTGTGTGGACGGGGGTTGGTCCTGGTCGCTCCGTCCCTCTCGCACCCCTTCGCAACGCCCCGTCAGTGTGTGAGAGAGAGAGAGAGAGTGCTACCCGCGAAGCGTGCTGGTCTTAGCCTTGCGCGCCGTTTTCCCGGCCCCGTGCCGTTGGCTCCCCGCCGCACTTTTACGACGCGGATCAGCAAACAGAACTTGGGCCAATCGCTCTATATATCCACGCACCGCAGCGCTACGCAGCCCTGCCCCCCGACACGCCGTGTTTTGACGGATTTGAATTTTTACGACCCACCGCGGGCGAGCGGCGGCGGCGCGGACACTGTCACTCTGTCTCTGTCGCACACGCGGGGCGTCCCCCAGGGCTGCGAGAGAGAGAGAGAGAGAGAGAGAGAGAGAGAGAGAGAGAGAACCTCCCCCGGTGGCGGTGACCACACCGAGTGAGCCGTAGGGTAACGTGCCCAGTGATGGCCAGGGTACCAGTGATGGCCACTTCACACTTTGCGCTGACTTTCCCACCAGGCGAGATTAGTTAAAGAATTGAGCTTTTGAGGTTTTGTACTGTCACATATTGACAACACAACGCCGAAAAAATTTCAGCTTTTTAGTGTTAGGGACGGCCGCACGGGCGCAGCGCGCTGAACACTGCGTTCTCGGCCGGTCGAACGTTGCTTTCCTTACCGGCCCAGATTAGCGCAGGCTTTAACGGCGTCGCTTGTCATTTGTGAATACGAGGTCCGTGCAAGAGAAACATCACGTCAGAAGAATCGAAAGAGGGCAAGTTAACCATAACATGCAAGTTTTTTTGAAATTTCGTTACATTTGAGGGAAAAGGGGTGGTGGCCAGTACTGGGCAGGCAAAACAGTGCACAGCCAGTGATGGCCACACTAGTGTTTTGAGGCAGACTTTGCAACGAGCGATGCGACGCCGTGCATGTCCGTCTAGTTTGTTGCCTGAAATATCTTGGTTTTGACCTGGCATCTCACTCCGCCTGCCTCATGGGGACCTGAATTCACGGTACCATGGAAACTGTTTAGACTCCGTACGTACAATAAGTTTTGTTTTTAAGTCAAAATTTTAAATATGCGATAGAAACAATTCGATTTCAGAAACGCGTTCACCTCAACAAGATGAACAAAAAATGTTAAGCATGTTTTAGGTTCAGGCTTGATTTTCAGAAGTTATCGGCCTTGAAACAGGAAAAAAGATGCATTTTGTACCTTTTTCCACTTTGGACACCGATAAACCTTTGAATTTGAAGTCTGTACCTATAACATGCTTAACATTACATGTTCACCTTCTCGAGATCAAATCATTTCGGAAACCAAATCTTTTCTATCGCAAACTTGAAATTTTAACTTTAATTCTATATTTATGGTATAAACACAAGTAGATTCCCAGGGTAGGTTCCCAGGGTTACACTGATTTCCGTTTCCTAAGACACAGTGACCCCTGTAGCTTCGAACAAGGTGCAAACCAGCTGAAATTGGGTTCAATAACTGTCAAAAACGAAAACAAAGCGCTCAAACCCTAGTGTGGCCATCACTGGGCCGGGACCCTGGCTATCACTGGGCAAAAGGTGGCCATTACTGGGCAAACTGTACTGATAGTTTGGTTAATTTTTTCTCAAAGAATAAATTTTATTTTGCTGGTTTCTACCCTTGGGAACCTTTACTCTATCCTTCTTTTATGTTTCTGGAAATTTTCATACCGGTACGACGTGCGGGACGCTTAGTAAAGGGGTTAAAGGCGCATCAGTGCGCTAAAAGTGGCCATCACTGGGCACCTTACCCTAAAAGGAATTAGTGCCGTGAATGCGACGACGGCCACCTCGCCGCGACTCTATCGCCGTCTCCGTTGCACTCGCGGCCTCACGGTGCGTCCCTAACGGGTGCGAGAGAGACAGAGCGCTGTCCGAAAGCAGCCCTCGCCGCGCTTCCGCGCCGTGCGCCTTTTGATTGAGTTTGTCTGCGGTGTTGTTGTTCTTTCCGCTGCGTCGGTGTGACTCTGTGACGCGGTCCGCGGGACCGGCCGGGGGAGCGTCACGGAGTCAGGGCCGGCAGACTGATACCGAGAGTCGTTCTCGTCGCTCTGTCTCTCTTGAACCAGCAAGGAACGCCCCGTGAGTGCGAGAGAGACAGAGGTATGAAAACGACGCTCTGAATCGGCCAGCAGGTCGACCCCGCGTCAAGCCGCGAATCCAGGACGCCGCGGCGAGGCGGCGGAGCGAAGCTTGCAAGCTCTTCGTCGCTCTGTCTCTCTCGCGCTCGAGAAGCGTCCCGCAAGTGTGCGAGAGAGACAGAGCGGCAGGTTGCGCACAATGCCAGCTTGGTGGCCTAGCCGTTCCCGCCCAGCACTGCTCCTCTGCTCTAGAATCCCTCTTCCGTCTCGCAAGGGTACTCTCCCAGGGACGACACGACCCGCTGGAAGATGTTAATTGAACATTGGTCGCATCTTTGGTTCACCTTTTGGTCGCACCTTTTGGTCGCACCCGTCGCACCTTTTGGTCTCTCCTTTTGGTCACACCTTTTGGTCGCTCCTTTTGGTCGCTCCTTTCGGTCGCACCTTTTGGACGCACCTTTTGGTCGCACCTTTTGGACGCACCTTTTGGTCGCTCCTTTGGGTCGCTCCTTTTGGTCGCACCTTTTGTTCGCTCCTTTGGGTCACTCCTTTTGGTCGCACCTTTTGGACGCACCTTTTGGACGCACCTTTTGGTCACACCATTTGATCGCACCTTTTGGATGCACCTTTTGGTCGCTCCTTTTGGTCGCACCTTTTGGTCGCACCCGTCGCACCTTTTGGTCGCTCCTTTTGGTCGCACCTTTTGAACGCACCTTTTGGTCGCACCTTTTGGACGCACCTTTTGGTCGCTCCTTTGGGTCGCTCCTTTTGGTCGCACCTTTTGGTCGCTCCTTTGGGTCGCTCCTTTTGGTCGCTCCTTTGGGTCACTCCTTTTGGTCGCACCTTTTGGACGCACCTTTTGGTCACACCATTTGATCGCACCTTTTGGATGCACCTTTTGGTCGCTCCTTTTGGTCGCACCCCTTGGATGCACCTTTTGGTAACACCATTGGGTCGCACCTTTGGTCGCTCCTTTTACCTCATTGCCACGCGGGAAGCACTGCAAATTACCTGTGAAAAGTTGGAAGGGTCGCTACGCCACTGTATCGCGACCTGTCGTTGAACTTTTCTTGTGCCAAGGCTTCTTTGACACCGGACGCCGTTTTTCGCGTTGCACGATTTCTCCTGCCGCCGGTTTTGGCCGAGAGTGTAGGCGACGCGATCCCCATCCCGGTGAGACACACTGTGTGAGGCACCGCGAGGTGACCCCGAAAGGTCCCCGGAGGCAGACAATGCCTCGGGTGCTCTTCTTTTTCGCATTGGATTCAAAGTTTGTCGTGGCGAAGCGCGGCCCGGCGCGGCCGGCGCACTGCTGCTACGTACACTGCCGAAAAGCCTCGTACACTGCCAAGGCACTGCTTGAGGATGTAAGAAACAACCCGGGGCGTCAAATTAGAGCGGGCCGGCCGCAGCAGCGCGACCTCTCCACTTTTGATTAATTCGTACCTCCACGATTAATTCTTGATTTTTTTTCGCCTTCTCATGGATGCCGTTTGGATGCAGTCAGAGGCTGGGCCGGCCTCCCTCTTTTCAGAAATTAGTCGCTATGCAAATGAGCCACGCGAGACGTTGGGGATTACAAGCAATCAGAGTGCCGCCCTGCGGACTGCGAGTCGTTTTCGTCGCTCGGTCTCTCTCGCACTCATGGGGCGTCCCGTGTAGGTGCGAGAGAGACAGAGCGACGAAAACGACTCTCGGAATCAGTCCAGTCCACTGTGCGGCGTCGCTGCGAGACCGGCGGGAAACTAGTCAACAAACAAGCGCCGTCTCCGAGGAAAATTGCAAAAGTTGCTTTCGTTGAGGGACACAGTGCGACTTTTTGCCTACCTCCCAGGCGCGGCTTCGCTGCCTTCAAGGGGTTGGCGCTCTGACGCCTCCCTCCTTGGAACCGCGCCTGTTCGGACTAGCCCAGAGCTGTTATCGCCGAAACGGTCATTTTGCCGGAGTGAACAGTCAGTAAAGTGGCTTTTGATTTGGACGCGCCTCGTCGCCGGGTCGCTCCGGGGTGGGCCGGACGATTACCATCACATCAATCCGGTATAAATTGTGTCCTCGGAGAAGGGACCGCCTGACTCGCGCGGAGTCAAAGTCACTCGGACGGCCCGGCCACCCTTTGGAGCCTCGGCGAGCCGCGGACGGACGCACACTGATTCCGAGGGTCGTTTTCGTCGCTCTTTCTCTCTCGCACCTAAACGGGACGCTCCATGAGCGCGAGAGAGACAGAGCGACGAAAACGGACTCTCGCAATCAGTCTGCCGGCGGCCTCGTCGTAAGGGTGGCGACGGGACGGACGGGTCGCGGAGCCGCGGCCACCAAGCGGACTCATTCCGACCAGTCGTTTCGTCGCTCTGTCTCTCTCGCACTCGTTGAGCGGCCGTAGGGGTGCGAGAGAGAGAGAGAGAGAGAGAGAGAGAGAGAGAGAGAGAGAGAGAGAGAGAGAGAGAGAGAGAGAGAGAGAGAGAGAGAGCGAGCGACGCGGTTCTTCGGCAGTCGCGCGGGCCGTGCCTTGCTGTGCTTGCATCCCTCGACCATTACACCGGAATTTATAGGCATGTCTTAAGAAGCTCAGCCATTTACGCGAACCGGATCGGGCGCAGCCCAGCAGACTGATTCCGAGAGTCGTTTTCGTCGCCCTGTCTCCCTCGCACCTTCACGGGCCGCCCCGTGAGTGCGAGAGAGACAGCGACGAAAACGACTCTCGGAATCAGTCTGCCGCCGCCGCCCTTCCCTGCTTCCGGCACTGCGCAGTCTAATGTGGTGGTTACAACCAGTTTGCAACAGGTGCGGCGGGGGGACCCTTTTTACGGCGCACCGAGGGTTGTTGCTTTTTGCTGATTTATTGGAGATTTAGACGCGTTTAAGGCGACCATAGCGAACTGTATTTACATTCGGGTGGTTCCGTTTTCCTTTCCGTAGTGCTTGTAGTTGTGCTGTTTATGCCGTGCTCTCGGTGGTCGGGAGGGTCGCTGGGAATGGCCACAGCCTACGCCGTTTTTTTTTTTTTTTTGTTTTATTCCAGTTCGCGACACGGATCAAAGTTTTATCGACTGGACAAGTATAGGGGTAAGTTGGGGAAGGAAGTCCAGGGAAGAAAAGCACACTAAGAACGAAACTTGGAAGTGTGAAAAATACCTGTCAAATAGGTGTGGAGTTGTCTGCAGTGGCCCACAGTGAGTTTGCACTCTCCCCGGTACTTTTCTTACCCCCCAACTCACCTCTGTTTTCTGCAGTGCGCCGCACGCGAAATTGGGTCCGATTTTCCAGTGCAGGCCCATGCATGCTTGACGGGTGACACCGAGGGCAGGCCGCCAAGTGCGACGTGACTAATGGCTCTTTTCGGCAGCCACTCGACGCGCTGCAGTGGACCGCGATTCCGAGCGTCGTGTTCGTCGCTCTGTCTCTCTCGCACTCTCGGGCTGCTCCATACGGGTGCGAGAGAGACAAGACCGGGTCTCGGAATCATAGTCCGCAGGGCAGGGCATGCCCTCCCATTGCCACGCAAACGTGCAATTAATCGTCTTGCTCGACTTGCGGCGCTGCCGAGCTGCCAAGCTGCCAGTCCTTCTGGAATTCGTCTTATCTGTAATTGATATCGAATGGCTGGGACGGAAAGGGACTGGGAGGGCGCGGCCGGAAGCGCGCTGCCAGCGATTCGCAGCACCGCGAGCCCTTTGCTGCGGACTGATTCCGAGAGTCGTTTTCGTCGCTCTGTCTCTCTCGCACTCATGGGGCGTCCTGTACAGGTGCGAGAGAGACAGAGCGACGAAAACGACTCTCGGAATCAGTGCGCTGCTGTTACCTGGCCCGTGGTCCCCGGCGGCCCCTTTGCCGCGTCCCTGCCTCCCTTTCTTCGACGCAACCCTTTCGGCGTCTCCGTCGGCGGCCTCCACCCTGGAGCCTCCAGCCTGCGGCCATCGGTCTCCATCGCGCGCGGCGCGGCGAAAGATTGCGAGCCGCGGGGCGTTTTATCATTCGCCCCGAACCGCGCCTCGCGTAAGTGGCGTAAAAATGTGTCACCATTGTGGGCGCGGCGCGCGAACTGAACCGAACAGGCCAATGGAGGCGCGGTCGTCGTCGACGGGGAGGTGTTGTGACGGGTCCGCGAGGTCGCCGTCGTCGTCGGCGGAGGCCGCGCCCCGTCCGCGTACGTCAGCGGCCTTGTTCGCGATTTGACGGAGCCGACGCGCTCGTTGGCGTGGCGGAGACACGTCGTCCTGGCGTCGTCGTGCTCTCTCTCTCTCTCTCTCTCTCTCTCTCTCTCTCTCTCTCTCTCTCTCTCTCTCTCTCTTCCTCTCTCTCTTCCTCTCTCTCTTCCTCTCTCTCTCCCTCTCCCTCTCCGCAACGACGATGTACGAAAACGCGTTAGAAAAGTCGTTTTACCTGAATGGCGCCGATAGCTTCGCCGTTTTGGCGGCTTGCTTTTGTTGCCTCTTTGTTTTTGCGTGTCCTTTTTTTCGCAGTGTCCCCGTGTGCGCGAGCGCTTTCAGTTTCCGATGGCGGCGTGACTCGCTGGAGCGTGAAGGCCCGCGGAGCCTGGAGGCTCCGGCCGCCTGGAGACCTTTTGGGAGGACTTGGGTGCAGCCGCGGCCGGCCGGGGGGAGCGGCGGAGCGGCGCGATAGTGATACCAGTGCGCCGCGAGATGCACTTTTCTACGTGGGCGATCAAGTCGACGCGATGTTCACACGGACCGCGAGAGGCTGGCACCGAGGCTGGCGCGCGCTTGGGCACAGTGGGCCAGAAGACCGGCGCAGGCGGCCAAAACTCTGGACGCGTTTTGATGTCTAGAGTCGGTAACCACACGGCAAAAGTACTGCCTGGGATTCCCAGGCGGTGCCTGGAAAATAGGCCCTTTTTTCCATGATGCGCCTGGGAATCCCAGGCGGTACTTTGGCCGTGCAGGACTCGAACCAAACGTGTGACCCCACCAATGGATTCCTCGTTTGGAGAGGAAGCCATTGATGGGGTCACAAGTTTGGTTTGAGTCCCTTTTACCGACTCTAGAGCTCAAAACGCATGTAGAATTTTGGCCGCCTGCGTCGGTCGTCTGGTCCACACGCTGGAGGCTGGAAACGTTGACGTTGGGGGCAAGCTGAGCGGTTTAAAAGAGCGGTTTGTCGCTCTGTCTCTCTCACACTCTTACGAAGAGCGCTTTGAGTGCGACAGAGACAGCGACGAGACGAGCTGCTCAGTGCCTGCTACGTCCGTATCGTTCTGTCAGCTTGACTCGTCTGGACTTCTGGACCATCTGCATTGGCTTGTCCTCAAAGAAGCAGTTTTGTAAAATGACTCCGGCGCTCAAGCTTTATAGTGTGGTGACCGCTCATTCACGACAGGAAGGACCGCGGTGTCGACTTGATGGTGGACTTGTCCGTCAAGAAGACGTTGGCTGTGCCTGGGGCTGGGCCGCACCCCCTAAGCCTCGGCAAGCCTGTCGCGATGTGCATCCATGCGTCGGCCCCGCGCTCGTGCTCGTGCCCCCCCCCTCTCCCCTTGATCTGAAATCCATCGCAGATTACCATTCAACCCCCTACTTTGGGATATATCTTCCCTCTTTTTTTTCCTTCCCTCCGTGCTCATTCAATCGGTGCTTTGTGGAGGGATAGTAGTTGAGGTGCGGGCAGAGCGTCGCCGGAGGAGGAGGATGAGGGAGAAGAAGGAGGAGAAGCGAAAGATCTTCTTTTCTTTTTATTATTATTGTGCTTTGAACACCCCTCTGCGCGGCAGATGCAACGCCGGGCCCACTTTAAATTGGACTGGGGGGAGGGGGGGACGCCACCAGGTAGATGTGATGCAGAAGACTGATTCCGAGAGTCGTTTTCGTCGCTCATTCTTCCTCGCCCCTTTACGGGACACCCCGTGAGTGCGAGAGAGACAGAGCGACGAAAACGACTCTCGTAATCAGTCTGCAGCAGCCGGGCCGCGCTGACGGTGTACCGCTCTGACGTGTACGGTTCAAGAAAACACAGCGGAGCGAGACACTACACTGCGAGGACGCGAGGAGCAAGAGTGACAAACTCTGACGTGATGTCGCCTTGTCATTGTGCCGCCCTAACAAGTTTGTTTCTTCTCTGTTTCAGGTGAGGCTGCTTGCTGCTGCCCGCTGATTGGGAAGGTGAAGTGGCACTCCGCGAGAGAGAGAGAGAGAGAGAGAGAGAGAGAGAGAGAGAGAGAGAGAGAGAGAGAGAGGAGACGGAGACGGAGACGGAGACGGAGACGAATCCGGGGGAAGAATCGAAACGAATGTGAGAAAATATTGACTTTCGGGAGAGATGCGGTGTGGTTTGGTTCGTTGTGTTATTGTTTCACGACTTTGTCCCGTGCGAACTTCACCGCGTTCTGCTTTCGTTTGCGTGCCCCGTCCTTGTTTTTCCTTTTATTTTTTTCGTTACAGTTTGTATTGTTTTATCCGCGTGATGCGATGCGCTTTATCGGAAATCGCTTCCCCTTCCCGTTGTTCATATTCACTCCGCTCATTTGTTCGAGCAAGGCGCTGGCTTTGTCTTTGGCCGGCGAGGCAGCACCGCGACACCGACCTGCAGACCGACTACGAGAGTCGTCTTCGTCGCTCTGTCTCCCTCGCACTCGTGGGGCGTCCCGTGTGGGTGCGAGAGAGACAGAGCCGACCCGCGACGCGACGCCAAAGGGGTGCGCGGCGACGCGCTTTTTCGGCATTGCGCGTCGCGATCGTAAATTTTGAAAACAAGACGCGAGGCCTCGGCCGCCGCCACACTCGCAGCCGCGTTCCGAAACAGTCCCCGTCTTCGTCGCTCTTTCTCTCTCGTACCCCTGCTGGACGCGCCGTGAGTGAGAGGGAGAGCGACGGAATGTATAGCTTGCTGGCCGCCTCGCCGCCCCGCGAAATGGTCTGTTTGTTTCCAGCCATTCATTTAAATATCCTTTCGGTTGTCACAGCTACAGCAGAGAGAGAGGGGAGAGAGAGGGGGTAGAGAGGGGTGAGAGAGAGGGGAGAGAGAAGAGAGAGGAGAGAAGAGAGAGGGGGGAGAGAGAGAGGAAGAGAGAGGGAGAAAGAGGGAGAGAGGGCGGGCCGTGGGGGCCGCGCTATTTCTCATACAGGATCGGATCCACTTAGCGTGCGGTGCCGTGCGGTGCCGCCGTGCCATTTTACAGCGATCCCTCCAGATTAGGGGTGTCTTGAGCGGGGCGGGGCCCGGGGGCGGGGCGCGCCGATCGCGACGGCGGCACTGACTGACTGACGTCGACGGCGACGTCGCGACCGCGGCGACGGCGTGGCGCGGTGACCGCGGCCAGCGGCGGCTGCATGACACTGAATGCCGGGGGCGTGGCTCTGCCGTTTGACTTCGAGCAGCGCTCTCGTCGCTCTGTCTCTCTCGCACCCCAACGGGTCGCCCCATGAGTGCGAGAGAGACGGAGCGACTCGCGGAGTCGGCCGGCTGGTGGCCCTCAGCGTCCTGTTTGGCCAACAGGTTCATTCATTAAGCTGCTGCAGCTACCCCTTCATTAGCAGCGACCGCGGCGTGCCGTTCGAGGGGTCGGCGCGCAGCCAAGGCCCAGCCTGGTCCCGTACAGTGCCGCGTCGCTCTGTCTCTCGCGCGCTACCCCTCAGCCTTCCGGGGGCTGAGAGCGAAAGCGAAAACGTGCTGTTCGCATCCGGCATGTTTACGGGATCTGGTGAGAAACTGGCAAAGTATGGACGTGAGCGTTTCCCCCCCCCCCCTTTTCCCCTCCCCCTATTTCCACCTTTCTCAAACAAGAGACCTTGGTGTGGCAATGCCTGGCCCCTGAAGCGAACGTCCAGGTGTAGTACCTATCCTTGTGTTTGATTCGAGTTCCTCCGGCTCTTGAAGGGGACAGAGACCAACAAGGACAGAGCTCTCGAACGACGTGTCCAGAGCGCAGTGTCCCCACACCTCGGTCCAGAGTTATGTCCGCCATCGGCAGAGCGTCAGGGCGATTCGGGTCCGAACTCCGCTTTCGCTTCTGTCTGTCTCTCTCGCACTCAAGGGGCGTCCCGTGTGCGTGCGAGAGAGACAGAGCGACGAGATGCTGTGCGGAGTCGTCAGCTGTCGCCCGCGGGGTGCTCCCCCTCGTCGCCGAGATGTGGAGCGCAACCTTTTCCCCCGATTCGGCCAGAAAGTGGCCCCTGAATGGGAATGGGACGCACTCCGCGGCGGATGACGGAGTGCCTTGATGACCCCATTGAGGGCCGACGCGCGTCGCTCTGCCTCTCTCGCACTCATGGGGCGTCCCGTGTGGGTGCGAGAGAGACAGAGGGGAGAATGCAGTGCGGTCGGAATCAGTCTGCAGCCGTGCGTAGACTAGATTCCGAGAATCGTCCTTGTCGCTATGTTTCGCTCGTTCCGTCTCAAGGGTGCTCCGTACAGGTGCGAGAGAGACAGAGCGACGAGAACGACTGCTGCAGCAGCGCCGCCGTTGCGTCCGTTCGGCCGCGTCACGCGCACCGATAAAGTCCCCAATTTATTCGCGCGTCGCGCCCGGGCCTCCTCAAAGGAGCCAGGGAAGCTGAACGAAGCGACGGACGGACGAACCCACGCGGCCACGGAAGCGTGACGGGCGGCCCACCGGCTGACACTGTGTCACGTGGTGTGTCTGCCTGTCACTGACACGCCGGGTGACGCATGGCGGTGACATCACCACACCACGCTCCGGGAACCATACGGACAGTGCGGCAGAAAAAGGAAGGGGGAAAACAGGGTGGAAATCAAACAGAAAAAGTTTGAAAAAATTGGGAGAAAAGGGGAGTAAAATGTGGGTCAATGAAGAAAATGGACAAGAATGAGTCCTCATTAAGGAATGCGCGGTTCTTGTGTGTGTGTGTGTGTGTGTGTGTGTGTGTGTGTGTGTGTGTGTGTGACAGCGATCGATCAGCGAAGTGTCGCGGGGAAGAAAAACAAAGGCAGGTCGCGGTCATTAACGGAAACGCTTTTTAATGAATTTGACGCGCATAATGACGTCGGATGCATCATCGCCCCGTGCGACAGAGAGAGACGGAGAATGTCAGACAGATGTGACAGAATGAAGCAGTGGCGTCGGAAGTCCCTCTCGCTGGGGGGGGCTCAAATATTTTTAAAAATCCTTAAGCGCGACCCCCCCCCCCCATTTTACGTGATACTTACAACAGGTCAAATTTTGTTTAAAGAGAACAATTGTGCGTGCCTATTTTAATCCAAAGGTACTCCTGCACAGGTTTGCACTATGAATTTTTCTAAGAAATTTTAAGGGAAAATTTTCGGTTTTTTCTCTTTAGATTTTCAATGTTTTTGACATGGTAAATATTCATGGATTGTGAACGACATGTTATTGAAAAGAAATAAAGTCACTTCGAAAAGCTACTTCAAAGTGCGAGCGTAGCGAGCTTCAAGCCAACGACGTTTGTTTACTTTTAAATACAAGATGAAAGCAAGGAGCATGCTTGAAATGTCCATTTGTTCGTGGCGTGGTTGCTGCGAAACGTCAAGTCGCCTCCAGGGGCGTCCAATAGCGTTACGCGCAAAAATTAAATATGGCCATCGCTCCGCTCGGGCCAAAAAAAATTTGGGGGGGGGGGGGGTCAGCCCCCCCTGGCTGGCGATGGGGGGGGCTCTGAGCCCCCTCGTCCCCCCACTTCCGACGCCACTGGAATGAAGGGCGAGTCTCACGGGCTGACTGACCCTCCCCGTTCATTAGGCGCGCGTTATTCTTTTTTACACCCCTTCTCTCTCTCTCTCTCTCTCTCTCTCTCTCTCTCTCTCTCTCTCTCTCCCCTCTCCCCCCTCTCTTTCCCTCCCTCCCTCCCTCCCTCTGGTTTTGTTTTACGAAACGCGATGCCACTCCGCGCGGCATAGTTATAATAGTTTGCGTTTTTGTGGACATCTATCAAGTTTTCGGTTTCGCGTTCTTGATTGATGTTCCTCGCCGAGTCGCTGCCTTGCTGCTTGCTGGTGCTCTTGCTGCTCGAGGCGGGGACGCGTGAAATTCGCTGCAACTAGTGTCACATCAGGGCGGCCGTGCGGCGAGCTGGACCGAATTGATGGAGAAATCTCTCGCCCATCGCCTTGCCCCCTTTCAGTTTTCTTTTTGCAAAATCACTACTGATAATGGTTCACGATGCATGCATAGTACTCCACTCTGCCGGAGGAGGAGTGAGTGTGTTGTCTCGTTTCTGGTAACATCTCTCTCTCTCTCCACCCTTAAAACCTTACGAAGTATTTTGAGCCTACATATAACAAACTAAAATACTTTGTTATACGAAGAAATAGTTCGTAAATTACGAAGTATTTTCTTTGTAAGCTTACTTATGCTCAAAATACTTTGTTATACAAACTACTTTTCTTTGTAAGGCCCAAAATAGTTTGTAAGGTTTTCTCAGTGTCTCTCTCTCTCTCTCTCTCTCTCTCTCTCTCTCTCTCTCTCCCTTCTCTCTCCCCCCCCCCCAGGAAGCTGCGGACTGACCTAATCAAGGCTGACCCAGCATCAGCAGGAGCGCTCGTCCTCCTCAAGAAGGTCGTCGCCCTCGCGCGCTGATGGCGGTTTGGCTGCCTCCCCCTCGGGGCGGGGCGGGGCGGGGCGGGGCGGGGCGGCCGACAAAGGAGCGCCCCGACAATCCGCGAACAAGGAACAGCGCCTCGCCGCGCCTCGCCGCGCTGCGGTGCGGTACGGGTTCGGTTCGTTCGGTTCACGGGGTTGTTGCAGGCCTCGGCCAGCCTCGGCGTCGAGCGTCGAGGTCTCCGCGGACCTCCTCCGCCGAGGTAGGGTTCTAAAAAGCGTGAAAAATAAAATTTGGAAAAAAACGATGAAAAAAAACGGTTTTTTCCGAAAAAAAACGGAAAATATCTTTGGGCCTGAAATGTCGTTTAAACGGGTGGCGCGAAGCTAAGGGGGGAGCGTAGTGGCGCGTTAGGTGAAAAAAAAACGAAGCTCACGTTTTTTATTTTTATTGTCATACCTGGGTGTTGATATTGACCTAACTAAGCTTGCCAGCATGTCGAATAAGCACAAATAGCAAAACAACACCAAAAAGTACCAAAATTAGGAAAAAACATATTTTTCCGGAAAAATTGCTAAAATAAAAAGCCGAAAAAAACAGTTTTTTTCCGTTTTTTTCATGTTTTTTTCCCGGTGTTTAGAACCCTACGCCGAGGTCCCTCCGGCGCTGCTGCATAGAAGCGGCGATATGTAGCAGACTGATTCCGAAGAGTCGTTTTCGTCGCTCTGTCTCTCTCGCACCCACGACGGGACCTACGAAGAGCGCGAGAGAGACAGAGCGACGAAAACGACTCTCGGAATCAGTCTGCAGAATGCGATAGGCAGCTGCGACGTCATATCTGCGACCTGACAGGCATCAAACACGTCAAGCAGGCATGCTGCTGCGCGCCGCGCGTTGCAGAACACGCCAAAAAGACAGACGTGCCGCAGGCCGCGGGCCGCCCCGAGGTGCCCGACGTGGCCAAGCAGGTCGTCTTGTCCTGACGACGGTGTCCTGGCCTGGCCTCGCTCCTCCCGGTCCCGACAGCCGCGTGCCGTACGTTGGCGGACCGCGGTTGTCCGTGCGAATCGCAGGGGCCGTTTTGTGCGCCTGTCGCGTCTCGTTTTAGCCGAGCGCGTGTCACTTTTTTTCGCCCTCGCCGTGCCGGGCGTGTCAGCGTGCCGCCCGCTCTGGAGCCTGCCCCGCCGCCTCCCCCGCCCGACCGGCTGGACACTACACTGGAATCGCTGGCCAAAACAAACAGCCACGCAACGGGCCGGCCAGCCCGCCCTCTTGGGAGTCTTCTTGTCCAGGTCGGGATGCTGCACTGCCGCGGCCAGGGCGGCGTGTGCCGAACCGGTCCGTCCCACCCCCGGCACCTTGGCCCTCGGCCGTCTTGGACCGCCCCCGCCCCTCCTCCGGCCCTCCCCTCCCCCCTCCCTCTCCCCGCACTCCTCCTTCCTTGGCACGCGACGCTCCTCTTTTCTTCTTTAGCAGGGAGGGGGTGGGGGAGGGGGTGGCGGCCGGTCCAGGTCCAGGCTGCGCTCCAACGAACTTGCGTCTTGGATTTGTGTGTGTGTGTTTGTGTGTGTGGTGTGAGTGTGTGTGTGTGTGTGTGACACGGTGCCTCCGCTGATTGCGCGCCTTTCTTGGCGTTGGCCAATCCATTTGTTTGGCACCGCCGAGGGGGAAATCACTCTTAAAAACTGTGACCCGACTACTCCCTATTACGTTCTATTACGCCATTACAGAAGGCTTATTACGCTCGAAAATATCCAGACTTAGGCTAAAATCGGACCCAAAAAAGGGAAAGTTTTAAAAAATTTGGCTATTACGCTATTACTATTACGCGTAATACTAGGAATTGGTGACCCGACTATTACGCGAGTGATTTCCCCCTCGGGCACCGCACACGGCCCTGGCAGCCCTGGCGCGGTGGCGGTGGCCCCGGAGAGTGATTCCGATCCGAACGGTCCGCTGTCGTGGCTCTGTCTCTCTCGCACTCGCCTTGGGGTGCCGTGGCGGTGCGAGAGAGACGGCGGCGCGACGATGGTGGAGCCATGGAGCCCCTCCATCTGGCAACGGGGCGGCAGCTGCGGCAGCTGCACCGGCCGCCGAGCCGCACTCCCGTTGCCCGAATTGCGTCACCACCGCGGGGCACTCCACGTCGTCACCTCGGCGGCAGGGCAGCGGGGCAGAGGCCCCTGGGACGCTCCAGCTGCTGCCGAGCGGTTCAGAAGATCTGTCGCTCTGTCTCTCTCGCACTCTCGGGAGAGCCCCGTGGGCGCGACAGAGACAGAGTGGCGAAACGACTCGGCTGGATTGCTTGATTGTCTGGCCGCCTCCTTGCCGCCGACGTGCCACCTGCCGCCGGAGACGCGCGCGGAGGTCAAGCAGACCCGGGGGCGTTGCCACTGCCACTGCCGCGTGATGCCGAGGGACCTTTTCGTCGCTCTGTCTCTCTCGCACTCACGGGGCGTTCCGTAGGGGTGCGAGAGAGACGGAGCGTTCGGCTGTCCGCCCCTGCCCTGTCCGCCGTGTCATCACAGTCCTCCGGGATGAGCAATGAAGGCGGCCGGCCGGTGAATACACTGCATGAATGACTGCGGGCTTGCGGGGTGGTAATGGTGTCCGAGTGGTGTGAGTGAAGGCGGGGCGTGAGATGTCGGCCTCGCTTCATTCTTCATCGCGCTTCCACTATCCATCCTGATGCCGAGAGACGTTTTCGTCGCTCTGTCTCTCTCGAACCTATAGGGGACGCCCCATGAGTGCGAGAGAGACAGAGCGACGAAAACGACTCTCGGAATGAGTCTGCTGCTGGTGTGATCGGAGGCGGCGCATCACGCGCCCTCATTACACTGCCGGCGATGATGGCCAACCTGCTGCACTGCAAGTCGTTGCGACACGGTCCGCCACGCCGTGCCGTGGCCGTGCCCCTCGGCGTCGTGGCCGCGGCGTTGCGGCCCCAGCCGTGTGGCCATCGAGGCGTCGCGTCGCGGCCGCCATTGAAATGCAGATGATCCGTTTCTTTGGCCGGGTTCGTCGTTGCATGCCGCCGCGGGGGCCCAAGTCGTCGTCTTCCTGGTCGTCGCCGTCCTTATCCTCCTCGTCAACGTGGTCCATTTCCTCGTCATCACCGTCGTCGCCCTCACTTCGTCATCGTCCTCGTCGTCGTCCTCCTGCTCCTCGTCGTCGTCCTCCTCCTCCTCCTCGTCGTCGTCCTCTTCCTCCTCCTCGTCGTCGTCCTCTTCCTCCTCCTCGTCGTCGTCCTCTTCCTCCTCCTCCTCCTCCTCGTCGTCGTCGTCGTCCTCGTCGTCGTCGTCCTTCTCCTCCTCCTCCTCCTCCTCCTCCTCCTCCTCCTCCTCCTCCTCCTCCTCCTCGTCATCATCATCATCATCATCCTCCTTCCTCCTCTTCTTCCTTCTCCTCCTCCTCCTTCTCCTCCTCCTCGTCCTCCTCCTTGTCGTCGTCATCGTCGTCGTCATCGTCTCTACTCGTCGTCGCGGCGGTGGTGAGCTTCGCCTCCGAAAACCGCCGTTGTTCTAACCACGCGCGGTCCGTAGAGCTGCCGTTCCACCACCGCCGCGCGGCAGTGCGTATTGAAAAGAAGACGATAAATTTGAAATCTCTGCCGCCGCCAAGTGTGTGGTGGCACACGGCGGCACCATTGTCTCCGCCGTGTTTTCGGCAGCCTTTTGCGCGCCGCGGGGCCTTTGTTGCGGCCGCGGCGTGACGGATTTTGGCGACCGCCCAAGGACGACGACGACGGCGGCCACCCCGCGCACGGCCGCTCCCCGAGCACCCCGAGGTGCTTATGCATTTGCATGGTGGCCGCGCAATTTCGTCGCTCTGTCTCTCTCGCACTCACGGGGCGGGCCCGAAGGGTGCGAGGGAGACAGAGTGCCGGAGCGACTGTGCAGATTCGCGTTCTGCCGCGGGCGAACCCTGCTCCGCCCCGCCGGGGCCTTCTCCTTCTTCTCCTTGATGTAAATGGGGGCAGCGCGCTGCACTGTAAAGGCGCGACGGCGGCGCGGCACTTGAAGGAGGGCGCGGTGCTGTGGCGACATCGCGCTGCTGACTCCAAGGCTTGCCCCCCCCCCACTGTGCAAAAAAACCACAGTGAATCCCGTTAATTTTTTTGCCGGGATTTACTGTAGTTCAGAACACCGGATTTACCGTGCCTGGCTACATTGTCCACTGTACCTGGTACAGGATATTCCGTACTCCACCCCTGTGGTACAGTAAATCCCGTACAAAGTACAGTAGATCCTGTTAAAAAAGGACAGTAAATCCTGTACTCTGAACTACAGTGACAGCTGTACTAATCACTACAGGATTTACTGTGATTTTTTCCCACAGTGCCCCCCCCCCCCGCCCCCTTTTCCCCTTTCCCCGTCTCGCTCTCCTTCGGGCCGAAGTATGGAGATCACCATTGCTCTGGGCGGTGTAGCAGTCTGATTCCGAAGAGTCCCTTTACCACCGATCTGGTTTTGTCACACTCATGAGGGAGTACCATGTAGGTGCGAGAGAGACAGAGTGACGAAATAGAGATTACACTTCGGAATCGCTCGGATGGGAACGGAGGAAGGAGGGCTGCGAATTTTGGTTACGTTTTCCGCGGGAAAAGGTGTGGCGCTCCCATCCTCGCCAAGACCGATTCCGGGCGTCGTTTTGTCTCTCTCTCTCTCTCTCTCTCTCTCTCTCTCTCTCTCTCTCTCTCTCTCTCGCACCGATACGGGACGCCCCATGAGTGCGAGAGAGACAGCGACGACTCTCGGAATCCTGCAGTGGCGCGGTGGCCCGCGCGCGCAATGGGAATGGCGGACGGGTATTTTCTACGATTATGCATCGCGTTTGCCTTTCCCTTTCCCTTGGCGAGGCGCGAAGGCGACCGCTCCACGCGAAGCACTATACGGAGCACAAAGGGAGCGCGAAACAAATCGTAACCCTTTCAAGGAGCGGATCGGAATTATAACTCGCTGTTTGGACTTGCTGCCTTTTTCGCTACACTGCAAATCCAAAGGTTACTCCAGAGGTGAGACAAAGAGTCTCCTCAAGTTTTGGTCAGGCCTGGAAGTCATGCCAAAATTTGGTGAGACCAAAATGTCTTCCCGCGAAGACGTTTTCGTCTAACCAGAATTTTGAACCCAGCCGATAACAGGCTACGGCGGCGACCCGATCAGACTAAGAAATACTCGAATAAGAAGTTTGACCGTTTTGCGAGGGGGCCACCACTCTCATTTCAGGCGTACACAAGATTACGGGGTAACGGGATATTTATCAGGGATTACGCGTGAAATTTTCGAAAATTGGTTCGAAAACGTTGAAAAATAGCTCGAAAACGTTGGAAAATGACTCAAAAACGTTGAAAAATGACAGAATTTTGTCAAGGATTACGTGATTACGCCATGGATTACCAGAGATTACCAGCAAACTTGTACACAGGATTACGTGGGTGGTGGCCCCCTCGCCGTTTTGTGGTGAGATATTTTCATTTTTGTGTTGCTAAATTTTGGTGAGACTTTCAGGTCTCACCAAAACTCGGCAAGACTTTTTGCCTCGCCATCAAGTAGAGTCTTTCCATTTGATTTTCTGTGTCCTCAGGCAGGCCACCTCGCGGTGGATCCTCGACTTCAAAGACATCAATTCGCAAAAAGAAAAAGCAAAAACAAAAACCAAAAAAATCATGCGCTGTTTCCGTTATTGCTTATGCTTTGTGTTCTTCGCTGGCTGTACGAGACTTTGATATGGAAATGAGTTGGCCGAGGAGGTATACCGGCTGCGGGGCCAGACGATCTACTTTCTTGGCGAAAGGGAAAAAAATGCCTTTCTAATTGGTTGGCTCGATTTTTTATGTTCCTTTTTCGGCCGTGAGTTGCGTTGCTGATTGCACATCGTTAGTCTCCATCAGGAGGGGGCGCGTCGCGTCCTCGACAGAGATGACCCGAGGTGTCCACGAAAAAAAAAGAAGACTGTCGTGATAATCGACTTTGTTCGGTTGGCTGAATCTGATAAATGCAATCAAAAA
>NW_023144631.1:11756473-11775231 GCF_012932325.1 Thrips palmi | reverse complement strand
ATCCACTCAATCTTCAAAAAAAGGGAACGACCGACTGAAAATTTTTATTGCCCCATCGGTAGGTCTGGTCGGGACATTTCAGAAACTGTGCCGCAATCGGGTCCCCGTCACCGGCAACATCCTAAAAAAACGATTTAATAGGCCTAAATTCAATAAAATCCACTCAATCTTAAAAAAAGGGGACCGACCGACTAAAAATTTTTATTCGCCCCCGGTAGGCCTGGTCGAGACATTTCCGAAAGGCCGCAATCGGGTCCCCGTCACCGGCAACATCTTCAAAAACGATTAAATGGGCCCTAAATTCAACAAATCCACTCAATCTTCAAAAAAGGGGACCGACCGACTAAAAATTTTTATTCGCCCCATCGGTAGGTCTGGTCGAGACTTTTCCGAAACTGTGCCGCAAACGGGTCCACGTCACGGCAACATCCTCAAAACGATAAAATAGGCCTAAATTTAACAAAATCCACTCAATCTTCAAAAAAGGGGACCGACCGACAAAAAATTTTTATTCGCCCCATCGGTAGGTTGGTCGAGACATTTCAGAAACTGTGCCGCAATCGGGTCCACGTCACCGGAAACATCCTCAAAACGATAAAATAGGCCTAAATTTAACAAAATCCACTCAATCTTCAAAAAAGGGGACCGACCGACTAAAAATTTTTATTCGCCCCATCGGTAGGTCTGGTCGAGACATTTCCGAAACTGTGCCGCAATCGGGTCCCCGTCACCGGCAACATTCTCAAAAACGATTAAATTGGCCTAAATTCAACATAATCTACTCTATCTTCAAAAAAGGTCACCGACCGACTAAAAATTTTTATTCGCCCCGTCGGTAGGTCAAGTCGAGACATTTTAGAAACTGTGCCACAATCGGGTCCCCGTCACCGGCAACATACTCAAAATCAATCATCAATTGTCAACAAGAACCTATAAAGCCCCAAAATCCGACTGACTGACTCCCTTACTCATCAATCAAGAACCTATATAGCCCCAATCCGACTGACTGACTCCCTCACTCGCTCACTATGTTTGGGGTCAAGGAGTAGTCGTAAAGACTTGCGGGTTTCTTCCATTCGATTCCAAATTTTATGGGAAAATGATATAAAATCCCATAAGTTGAAAATTCTTCAACGAGCTTTCGAAGAAGCAGGACATTTACTTCCTTAGAAAATTTGCCTTTGATCACCACGGACTTACTGAAAATACTTCGGCACGCGCTCCACACATGCGGGGGTCTGGGGGCGGAGCCCCCAGCGAGCAGCGCGAGTATACATATATAGCTCAATTGCCTTGCTTATAGTTGATAAAATGGAGACTGGTCTATAATTACTATATTCACAGGGTGATCCAGTTTTATAAATAGGCCTGATTGTGGCAATTTTGATTTCATCGCAGAAAATTCCTTTTTTTATTGAGTTATTGATTATGTTTTGTAATATTGGAGCAACTAGTTCGATATTGTCACTTAGGTGTGATACCTTAATTCCATCATCACCAGGAGATTTTTCTTTTAAAGTCAGAATAATTTTTATCACATCCTCTATTGTTGCTTCTGGTAAAAAGAAAGAGTTGGTTATTCTGTCAGTTGCATTCTTCAGCAAGAGTGTCGGACATTCATGCATAATACACTCAACCTGATCTTTGAAAGTATTGACAAAGTTATTGGCAACCGTTTCTATTTCTAAGATACCCGCAAAATTTTTTGTAATTATGTTGTCAATATTTTCACTCACTTTGTTATTTAAGGGCGTAGGAGCGGGTGGCTACTCTGAGAATGGTAGCATCCGAGAGCGTTTTCGGGTGCATCCGCAGTCGTCTGAGGCCGGGGTCCCGATGCCCCGTAGACCTGGTTCGCAGACAATGCACCCTCGGCCGGCTGTTTATGGCCGGCCTGCCGGAGTGCGGGTGAATGACACCCCGGCACGGGGCTCGGCCTGGGCCGCACGGAGCAGATCGCCAGCTTTTCGTGAGCTCGGGGTCGGTCTTCAACTCCTAAGTCCAAGTTTCAGGTCAAAATCAAAAGTTTCGACCAAATTTTAACAAAATATTTTTTGCGAAGTACTGATTATTTCTATATAGCTAAAAAAATTGTTCTCATTGCTCTGTTAAAAGTGGCCGCAGAAACTTAATTTTTAGATGGAAAGTTCGAGATTTTCATCCCGAGTACGATGGTGAACATCCCATCAGCGTCAAACGACGCGTTAGAAAAATTTAAGCTTTCAGGTAGCGAAGGGACCGCCTCCCTTTTGGATGAAGAGGCCTGCTTCACAATGGGCTGCGCCGAGGCGACGATGATGACAGGCTGATTTATAACCCCAAGACCCAAAATAGAAATTTTCAAACGAGCCTTTTTCCGATTTTGGAAAATGCGGCAATAGATTCGTTGTAAAAAGCTGGGTCGAATGGTGTTTGAATTCCTGTTCTACGATAATTTCTACCGAAATCGCGACGAAAATCGGCCAAAATGGTCGGGGCCCGGTGCCGCCTGCATTGCAGACGGCTCCCTTTACGGCTCGCCTATTGTCCGCCCGGCGCGTCACCCGGACCCCGACTACCTGCCTCGAGCTCCGGTGTGCGACGGAAACAACACATCGGCCGAAGCAGCCTGTCTCTCTCTACTGGTGCAGGACCTACAAATCTGGGTAGTTTTCTAACGCACGGATCTCGAAAACCACAAGTCGTGGCGTCATCGGAAAAACTTTGCCGTAAAGAGGAAGATTGGGCCTAGGGCACTTGGGGTTTCGTTTTCTCTCCGTATTATTAGGTCCCTCTCAGTGGCTTTCCAAAAATCACTTACTTTCAAGGCGTTCCAGGAGTGCTCCTGGAACTTGGGACGCAAATCAAAACACCACTTGCCCTTCATATGGTCACTGCCAACATGTGTGCAAAATTTCAGGTCGCTGCGACTTTTCATTCTCTCAATCGGTGCTTCCAAAAGTGTTAAAATTTCGAACTTTGAGGCGTCGCGACGCCTAAACTAAGCGTCGCAGGGCAAAACGGTTCGACATGATGGTTCAACACATCAATCACTATCGATTAGCGAAAAAAAAATTTTGCGCTCCTACGGCCTTAATACAGAGTTTACCAGTTTCCAAGTAGCCTTAATATCATTTTTACATTTTTCAAATTGCTCCTCCATATATCTTTCCTTGCTTCTTTTAATAGAGTAAATTATTTTATTTCTGAGACCCTGATAAACTTGTCTCAGCTCCAGTCTTTTTAAGTAGCTTTCTTTCGAGGACACTTTCCATCTTTTGAAGGCTTTATCTCTCTCATGCATTAAGCGAACAATCTCATCAGTTATCCAAGGTTTTCTTACATGTCCATTTACTTTTCTCTCCTTCATTTTAACCCTTATGGTAGCAGACGAAAATGCCTCTCTAAGTTCTAAATAATTTTCACTTGGACTTTCCGTCATATTATTTTTGACACTATTTAAGTTTTCCTTCCACCTCTTTTTTACAAGTATGTTCTTCATTTTGTTTCACTTTTTCCATCTTCCTCACATTTATTTTTATTATTCTGAAAAGAGAGCAGAGCTCCTACCATATAGTGATCACTAATTTTACATTTTATTATTGCAGGATACACATTTTTATAGTTAACACTTACCGCAATATGATCAATACAGGTTTCACTTAAATGGTTTCCAGCATATTCCTCTCTGGTACATTGTTAATACAGTGCCTGATTTTATTACTTAATAACATATCTATATAATCACTTGTGATTTTACCTTCCTGCAGAATATTAATATTATGTCTCCTATTATTACAGTATTTTTCACTTTTCCGCTTGCAGTAGATCATCTATTCATCCACAAAGTCCGCTGTCTTACCATAGGGGGGTCTATACACAGCCAATATTGTTGCTTGTCGTCCTCTCCATCACATACTTCCACACAAATTCCCTCAAAATTTTCGGGGTTACACTGATTTGTCTAGAAGAGAGAGTGTCTCTTACAAACACCGATAGACCACCACCTTCACAATTACTTCTGATAACATTTATACTGCTAAAGTGATGTAGCACATACTTTTCAAAACTATTTCTTATTCTAGTCTCACTAAGAACTATGATATCTATCTTTTCCAATACTTTATCCAGTAGTATACATAGTTGATCCCAGTACTTATGAATCGTTCTTATGTTTAAATGTACAATGCACAAATCACCCTCAGTCTCCTTTTCACCTATCCATTCTTCACAGGTTGAAACTTCTAAAACATCATTAATATTCCAATCGTCCACAACAAAGTCCGTATTCATAGCCATTTTATTTTTCCAGTTGTATTACACAAGTGCAACACCAAGGAGACAAATTACCTTATTGCTTCGAGGTTTTCCTCCGTCACAATCTTCACAACTGGAGAGTTTTCACCTTTCCTAGCAAACAGTTTTCCATTTTTGATCCAGACAAATTTCCAGTTATGTTTATTTGCTAATTGTTTGGCTTTGTACTTTAGATACCCAATTTTCGGCGAAACTTGCTCCATGATGAATACCTTGCCACCTTCACCAGAGTAGATCACATCGTTGAACACTTCCTTTTGCTTCTTTTTTCTCAGTATTTCTTCCCTGATCTTGCGTGACCGCAGTTCCACCACTATTGGTTTTGGGACCCCAGGGCGTTGCGTAGGAATTCTGTGAGCTGCTTCGATGTCAGTCTTCTCAATGTGCACATCGAGATGCTCACACACTCTGCACACAATGTCCTCCACTTTTTCACCATTTTTTTCAATCACACCTGATAACACAATGTTTCTGTTTCTGGAGTGGTTTTCTAGATCTTGGATTCTCTCTTCCTGCCTCAAAATTATTTCATCCTTCTCGGCGCACTTGTTCAACAGATCACTCACTTCATTTTTCAGTGATTTCACCTCCTGGACTAACTCCACGATCTGCTTTTTCATGTCCTCATACTCCAGACTCACAAATTGTTGCCCTTTAATGCTTTCATTCAGATCGTTTTTCATTTCCAAGACGATATTCTTGAGCTCAAGTATGGTAGCCGCTGTCAGGTCTTGCTCGCCAGCACTCAAACTCAAGTTTCTCTTGTCACTTGAACCACTCCTGTTGTCTGCTTTACAGCCGCTGCATTTCCAGGCCATCTTTCTGTTCATGCCCATCGACTTGTATGATGACTCCGTGATGCCAGCACATTTATGATGTAAATCACTGCCACAGCCGTGACAGCGTACATTCGCTCCGTCAGCAGAAGCCTCTTGTTTACAAATAGGGCAGGTGCTAGCCATATTCACTTTCGTTATCCACACGTCGAGACACTACGTTCAGTTTGGCACCAGATTCACATTCACTTTCACGAAGGCACACCTAACCTCTACAGGTGGCGTCCAGCCGGCCCACTTGTTGCTTTTGGAAAAAAAACAACCCAAAAACTTCAAAGTACGATTTGCTACCAATGTCACACGTACTATCAGTTCCACTCTACTCGTCCACCACAAGTTGGAGCCACTACTTCTCCCACCATCCACAAAAAGCCAGTTTCAAGATTCAGTCTTTCGCGCGCGTCCACTTGACCACAGACAGCAGACAGACAGACATACAGACAGACATACAGACAGACATACAGACAGACATACAGACAGACATACAGACAGACATACAGACAGACATACAGACAGACATACAGACAGACATACAGACAGACATTCAGACAGACAGACAGACATACAGACAGACAGACATACAGACACAGACAGACACAGACAGACATACAGACAGACACACAGACAGAGATACATACACATACAGACAGGCAGACAGACAGGCAGACAGACAAGCAGACAGATCATACTGAGAGACAGACGGTGCACAGAGGGCCCTTGGGGGCTTTCCTCCTGCTGCATCTAAAATAAATTTGACGTGCGTCCCCGAGGGCAGAGCCCAGGCAAGCCGATTCCGAACAGAGTTTCGTCTCTCTCTCTCTCTCTCTCTCTCTCTCTCTCTCTCTCTCTCTCTCTCTCTCTCTCTCTCTCAGCCTGCAGGCATTATGCGTTTGCTCGACGTTTTGCACCGGTAATGGTCCGAAGGGGTGGGGGATGTTTATACAGCAAATCCTCTGCGCGCCCCGTGTTTGCAGGTTGTCGAAAACGGATCGCTTCTCGACTCCGAGTTTTCGCTTTGTCTCTCGCGCTCAAACACAGCGCGGGCTGGAACAGCCTTTGCCTTGCGGACTCAGAACGCATTTTCGGTTTGAATGACAAATAATTTTCCTCTCTCGTGTTAATTGCAAAAGTTTTGCCGCAAAACTTACAGTCAAAGTACTGCAATATGAATGACCGTGTATCAGTTTTGATTCAATTCCCCATTTGAGGTCAAAATGTTCCCAATTTTTGACTCGTCCGCGCTGCCTTCTGGCACACTGTTGGTGTGCTTAGCCGGAGGGGGGGGGGGACGTCCGCACGCACTGTTAAAAAAGTTATGAATTTTCAAAGCAATTTTGATGACAATTTTCCGAACATGGATATGAATTTTACAAACATTGCAATTTTCATAACTTGATGCGAAAATTCGAAACAATTTCGTAAAATTGACAATTGTTGGTAATTTTCAAACCATGTTCTGAAAATTGCGAATCTTAAGTGTTGATTTTGAGCTCACAATAGTAATTTTCCGAATCCGATTGTAAATTTCATAACTGGCTCAAGAGGCCTGGCCAAGGGGCGCTGGTAGAGTCATCAGTTAGCTGACCCTCCGCCTCCCGTGGGACGTGGTAGCACAGCGGTAAAGAGCGTGCACCACAAGTCAAAGATCCCGGGTTCGAAACCCGCTGATCAAAAGTAGAATCGGTTCAATAAATGGCATAAGGCCGCATCGGTGTTCATATACATGAACAATTAGTTGTCCTTTTGTTTAACTGCCCTAAAATGACCTCGCAAACGGGAATATTAATTTTCATAACATGATATGAATTTTCATATCGTGATTGTAAAAAAAATTACAATCATTTTTGATTTTAATTTTCATAACAATTGTTTGTGAAAAAAAATGCCAACCAATGTTATGAAAATTACAACTGATATTTTTAACAGTGCGGAAAACGGGTGGATTTGCACCTGGCAACTGTATCGCTCGGGACGGATCGGCGGATTCCGCGATTCCACCGCTTCGATTATGGCCATGCAGGAGGCTGATTCCGAGTGTCGTTTTCGTCGCTCTGTCTTTCTCGCACCTTTGCTGGGCGCCCTATGAGTGCGAGAGAGACAGAGCGACGAAAACGACTCTCGGAATCAGTCTGCAGGGCCGGCGTCAGCAGTGGCCAGCTCAGCGAACCGGTGCTGCCCGTAGAAGGCGAGGGGGCGCGTGCGAGCCACGGACAAACATTTTAAAAAATTTTAAACACCCAGTGACCGGGGGGGGGGGCGTTGCAATGCTGTACGCAAAGCATGTGTGTATTTTGCTGATAAAGTAATAATGAGAGTGTTACCCTTCACAGCGGAAAGGGTTCCTAGAGATTAGACTTCCAAAGTATCGGCTCGGCCATTGTGCGACCTGTGGCCGCCACTGCTGAACCCCTCATAAGCCGCCGCGAGGCACCGCGAGGCCAGCGCAGCGCGACTGTCTCTGTCGCACCCCTACGGCCGGCCACGTGAGTGCGAGTGAGACAGAGCGACGAAATCACCCCGTTTCGGAATCGGTCGGCCGGCCGCGGCCCCCAGGGGATGAGCCCGGCGGGCCAGGCCGGCCCGCTCCCAAAAATATTTTTCACTTGAATGGGCATTCCAATCGACTGATAGCGGTTTCACGAGCGAAGCTTCGCGGCGCGGCGGGCCGCGTCCCCGCCGAAGAAACAAGTACAAAGATGGGCTAATCCTCTGTGCCCCTGTGAGAGAGAGAGAGAGAGAGAGAGAGAGAGAGAGAGAGAGAGAGAGAGAGAGAGAGCGGACGTTTTTGGGGCTGGTATTGCGTGCACCAACGCGGCGGACGGAGCCTTGACCTCCAACACGGCTTACTCATGCGCGGGTCCCTCGCTCTGTGTAACGCTTCACGGCAGCAGGCAGCCGGCTTGACTCTGAACAGCGAGCACTCAGAGAGAGAGAGAGAGAGAGAGAGAGACGTACTGTTCGGAAAAGGCGCCCGTCTTGGCGTGTTCGTGCGGTGCGGCCGGTCTTGTGGTGTAGTGGTCGCGAACCGCACGAAGGCCTCGCGGGAAGTGAGACAATTAGGGCCGATCGGGAGCAAAGAGCCTCCATTTGTGTGCGTGGTTGCTGTTGTTGTTGTTGTTGTTAAATGCAAGGGATTGGACTCCTTGGTTGGTGGTCTCCTTCGAACGGGTTGCGGAAGCCCCACGCGAGGCGCCGTGCAGCCAGGTATTTACTCAGTGCAGTGCGCAATTTGCTCGCCCCTCCTTCCCCTCCCCTTCCCCCTCTCACCCCCTTTCCCCTTGGACTTTTTTCTCTGTCGAAGACGCCACCAGCAGTAATGCGCCCCGCCCCCCTTCCCAGGCCTCGCCGCGGCGCTTGCCCGCGCAGATTCCGAACGCAGCGTCTTCGTCGCTCTGTCTCTCTCGCACCGGCGGGGCGTACCGTTTGGGCGCGAGAGAGACAGAGCGACGAATCGACTGTTATTCGGAAGGAGCCAGCCGCCGCCTGCAAGCACCGCAAGTGCATTTCCGCCGCCCGTTCCTTTTTCTCTCACAATGAGTTGGGCGCCTTTTGCTGGTTTTGCTGTTTCCGAGGGCTTTGCCGCAAATTGGAGCGTTCCTTTCCTTCGTAGTTCGGCTTGGTTCGTCGTTTTCGTCGCTCTGTCTGTCTCGCACCCATCCGCGACGCTCCATGAGTGCGAGAGAGACAGAGCGACGAAAACGGCTTTTGGAATATCAACCTACAGGCTCGGGGTGTGTTTTGTGTTTTGCCGGATGCGGCCGCCCTGTTCCGCGAACTGCGGTGCCCCGTTTCTCTCTCGCACCTTTCGCAATCATGGGACGCCACTCCAGTGCGAGTGAGACAGAGTAACGACGAAGCGTCTCTGACTTTAGAATCAGTGAGCTCCCTAGACCGACGCCTGCTTTGTGCTTCGGCGTCGTGGATCTGCTGCGCAAGTCAGTAGATCTGTTTGTAGCTCTCGCACTCACGGAGAGCCCCGTGAGTGCGACAGAGAAAACAGACCCGGGGGAAACCACTTCCCCCTAAAAATCGCTCGGATGGTTCCCCAGGTGAGTGGAGGGGGCCGCCCCGGGGGTCCGGTTCCGTCCGGGTGAAGACCCGGAACGAATTCGGTCCAAAAGGATTGGGTTGCTGGGGTCCGGGGTGAGTGTGACGGAGGCCGCCCCGGTGGGCTTCCCCCGGACTTCGGGCGACCTGGAGGAAACCCGGTTGGGTAACGGTGAGCCAAAAGGAGGTTGGGGTTGCCCGGGGTCGCGGGGGTGGCTGGCGGGCAGGCGGGGTCGCCCCAGGTCCAGGTGACCCTCGCCCCCGTCCGCCGGGGCCGGTCCCGTCTTCAAACCTGGGCCGCCACGCTCAACCCCGTCCACGTTGGAAACCCGGGCCTGGCCAGGGAGCTTCTAGCTTCGTGGCCTGGTCCACGACTTCTATGACCTGGTCCACGACTTCTATGACTTCTGTGGCCTGGTCCACGACTTCTATGACTTCTGTGGCCTGGTCCACGACTTCTATGACTTCTGTGGCCTGGTCCACGACTTCTATGACTTCTGTGGCCTGGTCCACGACTTCTATTACTTCTGTGGCCTGGTCCACGACCTCCTATGGCCTGGTTTACGACCTCCTATGGCCTGCTAGGCCTCCTATGGCTGAGTCCACGTCCACGATCTCCTATGACCTGGTCCCCGAAGCCCTATGGCCTGGACTGCCTGGACCACGACCTTCTATGACCTGGTCCTTGATCTCCTATGGCTTGGTCCACTATACCTCCTGTTGCCTGTTCCACGACCTCCTATGGCCTGATTCACGAGACGGTCACGATCACGATGGTCGCGGTGTTGGTCCCGCCGCACCTCATCCTGCCCCGACCCCCAGCCCCGCCACCACCCCTACTCTCCTCTCAACTGTCACCCCTCCCGCCAGTTCCCGCCCTGGTGACCGAAAGCGCCGACTCATCGAGAAATGGGTCGAAAATGAAGTTTTCAGACAACAGCGTCGCCGTCGCCCTCCTCCCCGTCCGGTGCTAATGCATCAATTACTCAGGGATACGTTTGTGATTACCCCTTTTTTGGGACTGGGGCTGGTGTGTGGCGGAGCCTGCCGGCGGGGAGTCGCGGTCCGGTTTGTCGTCCTGGCAGGCTGATTCCGAGAGTCGTTTTCGTCGCTCTGCTCTCTCGCACCTATGCGGGGCGCTCCGCGAGTGCGAGAGAGGCAGAGCGACGAAAACGACTCTCGGAATCAGCCTGCTGCATCCCCGCGGGCTGGCCCGGTCCTAGGTGCACTAATGGGGGCATGCCGATTGCGGCCACCACGGCGATGACGCGTTCGGTTTTCCTTCCACCTTTTTTTTTGTCGCCACTTTAAGTGGAGTGGTGCCCGACTGAGATGCATGCGCCGGCCGCGGACTGAACCCGAGAGTCGTTTTCATGTCTCTGTCTCTCTCGGCGGTCCTAGGCGGTGTGTTCGCGAGAGCGAGAGAGGCAGAGCGATGGAAACGACTCTCGGAATCAGTTCTACGCAGAAGGTGCCGGAGGTGCACGGCGGCGCGGGTCAGCTGTTGTGTCGTCTGCTGCGGTGGCGGGGTGGTGTGAGCGCAGCGCGCCGCCCCCACCCCCTCCCGCGGCTCCGCGGCATGGAGGTGCCGCGCGCCGCGCCGCGCGCTCAGTCGCTGCGTCGCCGCGCTGCGCTGTGGAGCACCGACTGCCGACGGACGCCGCCGCCGCCGGCTCGCCGCGTGCTTCGCGTCTCGCGTGTTCTCGTCGCGTGTTTACGAAAAAGTCTCGCGTGAAAAGAAATTGATTTTTCTGGTGTGAGTGTTTTCTTTATTTTCGGCCGTCTTGGATACCCTCGGCCCGCCCGTCGTCGCATTATTGGATTACTTTTGGATTATCCCGGCGGCGTCTCTGTCCTGGAAGCAAGCGTGTGTGTGTGTGTGCGAAAGTGCCGGGCAGTGTGGTGGTGAAGTGGATTGCAGGGGAAAATGAAAGTGACTGACTGTGCCAACGAGCCGCCACGGCCAGGGGATTATTTATCTCGGACTGATACCGCCCCAGGGCCTAAGTGCACGGGCCCAAATGGCGAGGGGTGACACCGGCCACGCGCCAGTGTGGGCCCCCTGTGGGGGAGGGGAGGCCCCGTAGAACCAAATGGCAGTTTTAGCTCTGAACTGAGCTGCGGACATTCATGGATCAAAAGTGCCGACTTCAAAAACGTGGAGTGTTTTGAAAATTTGATTTCTGTCGTGTCTGATTGTTTGGCCTGGGTTTGCGAAGTTCTCGAACAATCGTCCGTTGACGCGGTGGTGGGCCCGGCCCTCGGACAGTCGCAGTACAGTGCAGTGCCTTGAAAAGGACGGCGAATCTCGCGACTTATCCGTGGCGCAGCGGGCCGCACCAGCACACTGATTCCGAGAGTCGTTTTCGTCGCGCTGTCGCTCTCGCACCTGTACGTGACGCCCCATGAGTGCGAGAGAGACAGAGCGACGAAAACGACTCTCGGAATCAGTCTGCAGGGCCCTTGAGATAAAGTCCTGAGCGGAATAACCGATAGCAGTCCAAAGCCGCTCGCCAAAAGCCTCGACCTCGCCCCGTGTTCGAGTTTGCTCGCGTTTATTGTTTTTGTCTTTTATTTTTATATTTTTCTCCTCCGCTGCCGTGAATTGAATTTCCGCGCGGGCTCTGCGGCATGCCTCTTTGGCAGGTCACGTCCATGAACGCCCCCGCTCTACCCCCTCCCCCGCATCGCGCTCCAGACTGATTCCGAGAGTCGTTTCCGTCGCTCTGTCTCTCTCGCGCTCATGGGGCGTTTCGTGTCGGTGCGAGAGAGACAGCGTTACGAAAACGACTCTCGGACTCAGCTGAGTCAATTTTTCGCGAAGCCTTCACGGAGGCCTGGACGCTGGACCGCACCGCCGGCCGATGATGGAAGACGTGACGCCTCTTATTGGCGGAAATCCGCAGAAAACTCCAAATAATTTCGGAAATTCGAGGTGAAATTTCGTGCCCCCGCGCGCTGCTTGGCGCGGTGCGTCGCCGCCCACGCCAAGGGGCCTCGGCTCGTCTCGGCCTCTGAGTGTTGTTTGCACAGTGGCGCGGCGACGCGGCGGACGCGGCTACTTTGGGACCGGCGTGCGTTCGTACGGCCGTACGGCGTGGGGACGAGACGCTCTTTGTTATTGCTAGCGGCTTTTTGGGGAAGCGCCTCGCACCGGTATTTCGTAACGACAACAACAAGAGCAGCAACACGAATATCAAGAACAACAACAACATCGAGAAGACTTCGCCGTGTGCTTGCATTCCCGGACGAGACGCCGCCAGGAAACTGAATGCGCGGCGGGCAGGACTGTCCGACTCCGTCAGACACTTTCAGACTCTGTCTGACACAGTTTGGACACTGTCAGACTGTGTTGGACTGTGTCAGACTGTGTTGGACTGTGTCAGACTGTGTTGGACTGTGTCAGACTGTGTTGGACTGTGTCAGACTGTCTCAGACTGTGTCAGACTGTCTCAGACTGTGTCAGACTGTCTCAGACTGTGTCAGACTGTCTCAGACCGTCTCAGACTGTGTCAGACCGTCTCAGACTGTCTCAGACTGTGTCAGACCGGGTCAGACTAAGTCAGACTGGGCGGACTGGGTCAGACTGGGTCGGACTGGTTCAGACTGGTTCAGACTGTTTCAGACTGTGTGACTGGGTCAGACTGTGTCAGACTGTGTGACTGGGTCAGACAGTGTCAGACTGGGTCAGACTGTGCCAGATTATGTCCAAGACTGCCCGAGGGGGCGGAGGTCTGCCCGCGTCTCGCTGGCGAGCCTGGCCGACGTTCGCCCCCTAACCGCCCATTTGGTCTCCCCCAGAGCGATGGACTGTTGCTGCGGATAGGACGCGGCTCGCAGCTCGAGGACGGACTTCCTCGGCGGACTCGCGGTCTCGCAGTGCAGGGACAGGCAGGGACTGGCAGGGCCCACGCGGCCCGGCCCCTCGGCATCAAGATTGCGCGCATCCTGCCCCGCACGCCCGGCCTCGGCCACGGCGGCCACGGCGGCCTCGGGCACGCGGACCTGGCCCCGGCCACGGCCCCCGCCATCAGCACGGACGTGGTGGTGAGGGAGCGGCCCGGCGACCACCGCGCCGTCCGCGACAAGAAGGCCAAGTCGGCGCATGGCCTCAGCCTGTTCGTGTACGCCAAGTGGCTGGTGGCGGAGCGCCGCGTGCCGCCGGCCTCGGCCGCGCCCGGCGACGCCGTCCCCGCCGTGGGCGCCACCGCGCCCGCCACGCCGCAGATGACCGCCCCCGCCGGCGCCGCCACGCCGATGGCCGCGCCACTGGCCACGCCACTGCCGGCCAGCCCCGCGCCCTTCGCGCCCTTCTCGCGCATGCCGGAGAACTTCCTGCGCTCGCTGCGCCGCCGCTCGCTGCGCTCCAAGAAGGTCAAGACGCTGGTGCAGGAGAAGAGGAAGTCTGGTAAGCAACCAACGATGGTTCCAGGACTTCCGGGAGCTCAAGGACTTCCGGGAGATTCAGGACTTCCAGGAACTCCAAGGCTCCCTGGGGCTCAAGGGCTTCCTTCCAGGAGCTCCAGGACCTTCAGGACTTCCTGGGGCTGTAGGACTTCCAGGGGCTGAAGCCTTTCAGGAGCTCCAGGACTTCCAGGAGCTCTAGGACTTCCAGGAGCTCTAGGACTTCCAGGAGCTCTAGGACTTCCAGGAGCTCCAGGACTTCCATGAGCTCCAGGACTTCCAGGAGCTCCAGGACTTCCAGGAGCTCCAGGACTTCCAGGAGCTCCAGGACGGCGACGTGGGGGGAATGCCACGCGCGGCCACGCCGCCCGTCCTCCATGCGTATTCACGTCCAGGATGTGGGGCCGCGGTCCTGCAGTGACGTCACTTCCTCCGCGTCAGACGTGCGCTGCATCGCGACAGCCGCCTCATGTCGAAGGGTCGCTTCGTCGCTCTGTCTCTGTCTCACTCGTGGGGCGCTCCGAAGGGGTGCGAGAGGGACAGAGCGATCCTGCGGAATCAGACGACGACAGTGGGGCCTGTGTGCCGCCCACCGAGCCGGGCCCCCGGCAACACAGCGATCCCTCGCAGTCTCTTCCCCTCCCCCCCCCTCTCTCTCTCTCGCACCCCTTTGGAACTCCCCGCGAAATTGAGTGAGTGCGAGAGAAACAGACCGATGCACTGCGTAACTCGTTGCGGAAAAAGGTCTCATTTTGCAGTCCTGGTTTGCGACATTCCGCGTCGTTCTACGCGCTTTCTCCGCCGTTTAGTCGGTTTTGTCCGCGAAAGTGGCGGAATCCTCCCGCGGGCGCGGGAGCCTCGGATTGCAGTAATCGGAGAAGGGTGTGAATCCAGCAGCATCCAGCCGGCCGGCCCGCCGCCCCGCCGGCCACCCGGTGCGCCGTTGTGCGCGAGTGTGTGAGTGTGTTCCTTTTTCCGCGTTGCCGGCCGCTAGATTGCGTTGGTCAAGCTCGGCTGGCCGCGGCCGGGCCACTGGCCTCTCAGTGGGCTGGATTCCGAAACGGTGCTTCGTCGCTCCGTCTCTCTCGCACCCCCGCGGAACGCCCCAGACCCGCAGCATCCACGCGCGCACCGTGGCCGGCCGGCCGGTGTGGACCTCGGTGTGGCAGTGTAGTAGACCTCGGTGTGGCAGTGTAGTGGACCCCGGTGTGGCAGTGTAGTGGACCTCGGTGTGGCAGTGTAGTGGACCTCGGTGTGGCAGTGTAGTGGACCCCGGTGTGGCAGTGTAGTGGACTCGGTGTGGCAGTTAGTGGACTCGGTGGGCAGTGTAGTGGACCTCGGTGTGGCAGTGTAGTGGACCTCGGTGTGGCAGTGTAGTGGACCTCGGTGTGGCAGTGTAGTGGACCTCGGTGTGGCAGTGTAGTGGACCTCGGTGTGGCAGTGTAGTGGACCTCGGTGTGGCAGTGTAGTGGACCACGGACCACGGCGCGGTGTGGCGATGCGGGGCGATGCGGGGCCTAGTTAGCGGCCCTTATGATGACGGAGGGACTCGGTTCCCTTCCCCGCTCGTAAATATCGCCGCGAGTGGACGTCGGGGCGGCGCGGCGTCGGCGCGCATTGTGTGGTCAGCGGGTGCGAGAGAGACGCCCTCACCGCGTGGGGTCCACCGGCACTTACAGTGGGTGCGAGAGAGACGGCAGCACCTCGCGGTGCGGAGGGTGAGCGGGTGCGAGAGAGACGGCAGCACCTCGCGGTCCGAAGGGTCAGCGGGTGCGAGAGAGACGGCAGCACCCCGCGGTCCGAAGGGTCAGCGGGTGCGAGAGACGGCAGCACCTCGCGGTCCGAAGGGTCAGCGGGTGCGAGAGAGACGGCAGCACCACGCGGTCCGAAGGGTCAGCGGGTGCGAGAGAGACGGCAGCACCGCGAGGGTCCGCGTCATGAATCACGCGGCGGTCCTCGCCTCGCCGCCGTGGAGAATGCGCGGCCGGCCATTTGAAAGTCCATTCCAAGGAAAGAGTTGGCCGCAGCGCACACAGCGCATCGCATATGCGGTAATGAAGGGCTGTTATCACTGTTGTGCCGAGGCGGCCGGTCTGGATCGCAATTCGATCCGCGGCATTGTCCGCCCCGCCTTGCCTTGCCCCACCCCGCCCCGCCCCGCCCCGCATTCACGGCGTGGTGTTTGTTTCCGGGATATGTGTGACTCCGCGATGCTCCGCGACGGAAGGTCCGGCGGTGCGACCGATACTGGTTGCGTTTTCGTGATTTATTCGCCACCGGTCGCCCCGCCCCGCCCGGCCCCGCCCCGCCCCGCCTTGCCAGGCGTGCCTGCTGGAGCACAAGGAGCTTGCCCTCGCCCAGGGTGCCCGGGGTGGGTTGCATCGAGACCGAGGACAGACGGCGGCGGCAGCGGCCACGCCGAGGGCCACGCCCCTCAGTGGGCCAGAAGACCGGTGGAGGCGGCCGAAACTCTAGACGCGTTTTGAGCTCTAGAGTCGCTAAACAGGACTTGAACCGAACGTGTGACCCCACCAATGGATTCCTCGTTCGGAGAGCAATCCATTGGTGGGGTCACACGTTCGGTTCGAGTCCCATTTAGCGACTTTGCAGCTCAAAACGCGTCTCGAGTTTTGTCGGCCTTCACCGGTCTTCTGGCCCACTGTGCGCCTCCGACGGCGACGAGACGAGGCCGCAGCGCGCGCACGCGTCGATATCGCCCACGAAACGCACCGAAAACGGCCGTCGCCGGCAGAGCGACGCGGAGCGGGGATAAGTTGCAGGCCCGCTGCCGCCGAGCGCGATTCCGACAGGTTGTCTGATTCTGTCGCACTCACGGGCCGGGCCGTCGGGGTGCGAGAGAGACAGAGCGAAGAAAGGAGGACTCTTCGGCCGGCCGCGGTGTCGCCCCGCTAATTGAATCACGGGTCTGCCCGTGGTGCCCACCATGGTGCCCACCAAGGTGCCCACGGCGCGGAGAACCGGGCCGAGGTGGCCGTCGAGGCCGCGGTGGCGGTCTGGCCTGGCGGTGCCGCGGCGGTGCGCGGCCCACTCGGTCGTGAGCGTCAGCCACTTGGCCGCCGCGCCCGCCTCTTGGTTTGATGGATGACGGATTGTCCTGGCTTCGCCGTCGGCCTGGTGGTTCGGACGGCCTCGGGGAGCACGAGTCGTCGACGACGGGACACTACACTGGCAGAGGATTCCGACGCTGGAGCCGCCACCTGCTGTCGCCGACGTCGCCTATCCTCCGCGTTGGCGGCCTCTCCGACCAGACTGGCCAATGTCTCGCTTGGATTCGCCAACGGCGTCCTCTGGCGAGGACGGCGTTCCGTTCGTGTTTCAATGCTGCCGTTGCACTGCGCGGGGCCTCGCGGAGCTGTACCGTGCACGCCACAGGGCCCTTCCTTGCCCCGCGAACCTTGCAGAGTGGTCGAGTTTGGCCCCGCCTGCTCGCGGGCCAGGAGGACGTCGTGTGTCTCCCTCTGTCTTCTGTCTCTTCGGCGTGCTCGACCTCCGCGCGGTTCCTCCCCTCGGCGCGGTGATGGTGCGCGGAGTATCGCCGCCGTGCTGAGGTGTCTGTCTGTCTGCGTGCCTGTCTGTCCGCCAGGACGGCGTCGTCGTGGTTACGGCCGTGAGCGTGCCGTCGGCCACGGCTCGTCGTGCACGCCGATGAGGAGGATTAAAAATGTCCACATTAATGCCCGCAATAAACGGCCGGCTACCTATCGTGCAGGTGCGGGCGGCCCCGGCGCAGCCCGGCCGCGCCATCCGGTAGCGCTTCCGGATCCGGTGCGCGCCGCGCCGCGTCGTCCAGGACCCGTCCGGCAGGCCGTCCAGGACCCCTTCCAGGACCCTTTCAGGCCCCCGGGCAGGCCGGCGTATCTGCACACGGCCTGGTCGGTAATGAAGGTGTAAATTAGCAGGGCAGCCACACGCCCCCCTTGATTTGCCGGGTGTGAAAAATATGTGAGTGGGTCTTGAGTGTGTGGACGCTGGTCTGTCTGTCTGTCTGTCTGTCTGTCCGTCTGTTTGTCTGCCTTTCTGTCTGTCTGTCTTTCTGCCTGCCTGTCTGCCTGTCTGTCTGTCCGTTTGTTTGTCTGCCTTTCTGTCTGTCTGTCTTTCTGTCTGTCTGTCCGTCTGTCTGTCTGTCCGTCTGTCTGTCTGTCTGTCTGTCTTTCTGTCTGTCTGTCTGTCTGTCTGCCTTTCTGTGTGCCTGTCTGCCTTTCTGTCTGCCTGTCTGTCTGTCTGTCTGTCTGTCTGTCTGCCTGTCTGCCTGTCTGCCTGTCTGCCTGTCTGTCTGTCTGTCTGCTCGCCCGCCCTTCCCGTGCTTGCTGGCCGCCCTAATGGTTCGGCCCAACGGAGCGCGAATGGCGTTCCGTTCGTTTCCCGCTTCCAATACAGTGCCGCTGCACTGCACAGGGCTGCACTGCACGCTGCACGCCACAGGACCCTCAGGTCAGTGCCTCAGGGCCCTGTGCCTCGCGAACCTTACAGAGTGGCCGCGGTCGGCCCCGCCTGCATGCTAGCCAAGTCGCTGGTCAGGATGTCGTTATGTCCCTCTCCCCCTCTCTCCCTCTCTCTCTCTCTCTCTCTCTCTCTCTCTCTCTCTCTCTCTCTCTCTCTCTCTCTCTCTCTCTTGAGGTAGACAGAGTGCTCCAGTGAGGCTCCCAGATTTAGCCCTTTTACTAGTGTTTCCTGGTGAAAGAAGTCCAAAACCCCTTAGAGAACAAAATCAGTCAGTGACAGTGATCATAATGTGAAGAAATTTCCACGATTCCCCCCCACGGATCGGGCGGAAAAGTGAAATCAGTCCTAGCCGGACTCGTGACTTTTCCCGCCTTTTTCAACAAGTCAACTTTAAAAACGAAACCAGCATCCTTTCGCAAACATGGATTACGCGAGTGCAGCATCATCTTCAAGAGCCCCCCATGTCCAACTTAAACCCCCTTACTCAAGAAACTCTGAAAGTGAACCCCGTGCTAGTGAAAACTTAACCTCAAAATCCCCCCAAAACCCAAACCCCAAACCCAAAAAGACAACAACAACATTGCCTATTCTCCCAATAGGAAGAATGCCATAATCATTGAAAACATTCACCAAGTCAGTCAAGACCAGTGCCTCCGAGCTGTCGCTGATGTGATAGGAGGACGAAACATTCATTACTGTACCCGCCTTAGT